>NC_057795.1:482507015-482748349 GCF_018294505.1 Triticum aestivum
GGCAATGCAAGCCCTAAGCTCTGCTTCCTCCACGCTTTGACAGATATCAATGAAATCCCACGACCAAATTTATACTAAAAATATCAATATCTACAATACTGATTATAATGAGTATAAGAACTACATTTTATAATGAGTGTAAAAATATTGATTTGACATTGTGAATGTTGATACTCCCTCCGTCTAGGTGAGTAAGTCATCTTAGGATGTGCACGGTGACCAAGGAGGAGGGGAAAACGAGAGACATTAATGTTTATTTGCTAATTAAATAGTATTGCATGCAATGAACTAACCACTGCATGTCATGTTTGATAGTCTCGGGTCATTAAAAGCATGCACACCCTCATCTCTTATTGGTTGATATGTCAAGAAACAAGAAACGAGGTAGAAGTTAATGCACCACACCTACGTGTTTTGGGATTATTTGGTTTTCGTAAGATGACTTACACACCTGGCTATTAGAGTACCACTACCTCCCTTCTAGTTTAAAGGGCTCGACTCAAAAATTTCACCTACTCTTAGCAACATAGTAGAGGCGGTGGAATAGTTTTTGAAGTCTGCAAAAGTACTCAACTAATGTTGTCGTTCTTCACAAAAAAATGTGTTTACCAATGCATGCATGAACACTAGTTAGTCTAACCCCCCTCTCTTCTTTAATTCTTTGCCACATCGGCATGTTTGCTATTCCCGTGTACCAGCTAAGATACCACCATGATGGCCAGCCTTAATCATCGCATGCAATAATTTAGTGCACCTTGAAATATGAACATGTGTGGGGTGTGTATGTTTTTAATGACTTGAGACTATACCTAGCCCGGCATGCAAGATGACTTATTATGCACCATTCCCCATACCTGCAGGAAGCCCGTTCGTCTCCAAATCTTTTCCTCTCCATGTGTGGAAACAATATGCCTGCCAAACTCTCCTTCTCCCTCCGGCGGTCCCACCACTCCACCCCGTGTGAAAAAATCTGCATGCATGACTCTCCTCCCCCCACGCTCGTCCAATCCATTATGGCCAGCAATATTGCCACCCCTTCGCTCCCCCATAATTTACTCCAACAAATATGCCCACGTAGCTTTTACTTAACTTCAGGTGCATTGGGTCACTGACATACGGGCCCAGCAGTGTACTGGCCCACATGTCAGCGACGCAACTGGACCTGCAGTTAAGTCAGTGCGGCTTAGTCCATATCTTACGTAGGTGTGTCATTGCTCGCTATAAATACTACGCCTCCCACGACATTGCTATCTCCTCCCCCTCACTTTCACGTTCATCGCTATCCCCTTCCCTTCCCTCTCACGTAGACCACCATGGCATCTCCCCTCCCAAGCCCTAGGAGCCCCTCGCTGCACCGCGCGGACGGTCACGCGTCGCCTTTCCGTTCCTCGCCGCCACTAGTCGAGGAGGATGCGTCGGTGTTCTGCTCCTTGCCGCTACGCGACACGTCGCTGTTCTGTTCCTCGCCGCCACTAGTCGAGGAGGACGCGTCGGTGTTCCGCTCCTCGCCGCAACGCGACGCGTCGCCGTTCCGTTCCTCGCCGCCACTAGTCAAGGAGGACGCGTCGGTGTTCCGCTCCTCGCCACGATGCGTCGAGGTGGACGCGTCGGCGTTCTCAATCTCGTCGGCACGTGCGTCGGAGGACGCGTTGACTCCCTGCTACGAGGAGAACGCCGCGCCGCCCGCCGAGCCCCCTAGCCTTGAGGAGCTTTGGAAAGAAATGGATGTCGCCTTGTGGGAGGCTTTGCCTCCAGCAGAGCGCGCCAAAATAGAGGCGGAGAAGAAGGCCGAGGAAGAGAAGCGCACCGCGCAACAAGCTTTCTGGGAGATCTATGTCGCGTCCGAGAGAGTCAAGAAATTGGTTCTTTGGCAGAAGGCTCGTGCGAGGGCCGTGAGGGTGGCGAAGGACGCCCGTGCCGACGCCCTGAGTGCAGTCGGGCCCAAGCGCCTCATCTACGCTTGGAGGTACGTGGACCGGGTGCACACTTCTAGCCAGGAGGAGTACCTGTTGACGCCGGATCACCACACCGGTGAGATCGCGCTCGCCCGCCGGCAAGCCACCAATCATCACCTCGCGAGTTGCTAGGCTGAGGAAGAGGTGTTGTGTCGGCGCGCTGGGAAACGGCCATGCACCAGGTCACTCGTGGCGCGCTGCAAGCGCTCCTGCAAGCGTCGTGGCTTTTAGGAGGAATATAATTTTTGTTGGGACATTTACATTTACGCCCCTAATTTGCGCCCACTCTCAGATTTACCCCTAAATTTTTGGTGTGCTCAAATTTGCCCCTAAAAAGCATTTTAATCGCAGGAATGCCCTTCCATCAGGTCAAAGTTGTTTGACAAAAACTTTGAAAATTCATAACAAATTCATACGAAGTCAGAAAAATGCAAATAAGATATCAAAATGTTCATAAAAACATCACCTATACGCGCATGTCATTTATGTTCCTCACCTACATGTGCATTTATTTGAATTCACCCTAAATTGTTTTTTAATGTTATAAACCCTAAAAAGCTTTAAAGAGTACTTTTGTCATGAACGCAAATGACATGTGCATATAGGTGTTGTTTTTATGAGCATTTTGATATCTTATTTTGCATTCGTCTAAGTTCATATGAATTTTCAAAGTTTTGGTCAAACAACTTTGACCAGCTGGAAGGGCATTCCTGTGACTTAAAATTCTTTTTAGGGACAAATTTGAGCACATCAAAAAGTTAGGGGTAAATTTGAGTAGTGGGTTCGAGTTAGGGGCACAAATGTGAATGTCCCATTTTTGTTTCGTAAGGCGATCTCATTAGTTTTGGGACGCAGATGATAAATCCCCAACGTTCAGGAATTTTTAGCGTCCTTAATTAAGTATGTAAAAGGGAAAGTTTGGAAACGTTGTGTATTATTACACATTTTGCAAGTACGTGCATATAGCACAAACTTTACTATATACTATCGGACTACACGTCTCTCTCGATATATGCTTGCAGACTGTGCTACTCCCTCCGTCCAGGTCAATAAGTCATCTTTGGTTGTGCACGGTGACCAAGAAGGAGGGAAGACTTGTACACCTAGACGGAGGGAGTACTACTATTACTTATGTACGTGCAAATGCATGTTTGAACATTACGATGCGGTTTTTGTAAAAGTGGAAAAACAGCACTAGTCAAGCTTGTGAAACGATTCAATGCAAAACAAATGCAAAAATGCTTGTTTGATTGTTTACTTTTAGCTTCCTTCTCTGTGGTTATTTCTCTGTGCACCGTGACCAAGGAGGAGGAGAAAACGAGAAACGTTAATGTTTATTTGCTAATTAATAGTATTGCATGCAATGAACTAACCACTGCATGTCGTGTTTGATATCTCAAGTCATTAAAAGCATGCACACTCTTTATCTCTTATTGGTTGATATGTCAAGAAACAAGAAACGAGGTAGAAGTTAATGCACCGCACCTAAGTGTTTTCGGATTATTTGGTTTTCGTAAGATGACTTACACACCTAGATGCACCGCGCCTAAGTGTTTTGAGTAACATTTTATCAGTTAAATCTTTGGTCAAAATTTAGCACAAATTACAATGGTGAGGAATAAACCAGGACGGAGTAGTAGTTTAGAAGCCCAAATAAATGAGTGAGGCGCCTTATTGTTACTCTCCACTGTGACTAGTCTTGTGGGAAAAGCTGGGGAAGCCGCCAAAAGAACTGGCCCTAGGAGTAGTAGCTAGGGATCGAGCGTGGGAGATGAACCAGAGAAAGTAAATGCAGAGAGATGAAATGCAAAAAAGACGGAGGGATGTGATGGTTGCTTGTCCGTTTATTTTACCAGGCCATTTATTACTGGGAGTGGTTGGGTTTTGTGATATGATGGCTTTACTGCCGCGCCACGAGCGGGGTGAGAGGTGAGACTCCCGTGCAGCGCCGCCCTCTACACTTGTACTACATCGGTCGTGGTTTATTAGTCCCCCATTGAATTTGACTGAAGATTTAACTGACAAAATGTTAGTGCATGTCAACAAAAACTATATCGTTGGATTCGTATTTGAACATAGTTTTGAATGATATAATTTTAGGTGACATGCATCAGTATTTATCGTACTATATATAATGTTAGTTCAATTTTTGGTCGTACTAATCTATAGTAGTAAGGTGCCCGTGCGTTGCACCGAAGAGTGAAATGCATTGATCGGGGAGTTGTTTATTTTGACAAAGGATGTGGGGGTCATCTCATGTGTAACGGGTATCGATAGGTTTCTTCGGATATTATCTCATCTCTAGAGCTCACAAACATCGGGTGAAATAGATAAAAAGGTATCTTTTGCAAACAAAAGCGTTCAACTGTTCAACCTGCATCCAAAACTTGTGAAGAAATAACACTTATTGTGCTTTGCAAGAAATGATCTTTAAGAATTAGTTTTTGAGTATCGATTGTTATACATGTTGGCTACAGATGACATGGCACTTTCTTATAGTCAACAGTTGGCTATACTATTAAGTAATATTAACCATGCCCTTATACACCTAGACGGAGGGATTAAATCAGGATGACTTGCAAGGGGGCAGAGGAGATGTAAGAAATGGTTCATCGTAAGTCTTTCACCAGTACTGTAGTAAAAATTCATACATGGAAGATTCTAGACTAAATCATAAACTGATACACTTTTATTCATGCGTGATACTCCAATAGAGCAAGATCCTGCATGGAAGTCTCCACATGCTTAGACAGCGGATTACATTGAGCGAAGACTAATGATCAACATTTAACTTGATAATGCATATTTTTTTAGAAGAACAGGGAGGCTCCTCCCCGGTTCCATTATCAAATGAAACCCAAAGTGTCTTACATCAGCTCACTAAGAGGAGCAGTACAAAGGAAGGACTGCGGCAAAAGCCACTCAAGTTTAACGACAACCTTACAGAATCAAAAGCGGCAAAGACACGGGCCATAAGCGCCCACACACACACTACATGTTTTCTAAGTGCACTTGATAATGCGTATTTCCAGGTGAACCTCCTTGGAGTCCCCATGCACCAAGTCGGCGGGTAAAGGATAGAACGCATGCCATGGGTTTTCCAAGTCCACATTGGCGGGATAGTCCCAGCTCCTCAGATTCCAAGTCTGTCCGATGAGGCCGGTTTCGCCGCCCACGTGACCCGGAGGGGTAGTAACATTGACCTTGCACCCGTACATCTGCCTCATGTCAGTGTCAGCGTCAGCGGTGACGCCCCTGACGCACGCTACAAAGACGGGGCGGCGGCCTGTGCGGGCCTCGCCGGTGCCCACCATCAAGAGGAAGATGCTGTCGTCCTCCTCTGAGACTAGCAGGCGGCGGTGATCCTCCAGCGACTCCGTCATGGTGAACCAGTAGCACGTGTCGTACTTGATGTTCTCCGCCAAGGGCCAGCAGTGTCCGCTGCACGCATCCATGAGGTGATGCACCATGTCCGCTGGCAAGCCACAAAACGGCATCGGGCACTCATAGCAGTGGACGAAGGGCTCCTTGGAGGCATCGACCAGGCCGTCCATGAAACGGGAGTGGCTGTAGAGGACGTTGCGCCAGTTGAATATGTGAGCAAGTTACTATGAGATTTAATCCGAATAAGCACAAAATAAATTATGACGGCTATAACAGAGATGAAACTAATCATGTGGACTAGCATAGTAGTAGGATACAGAGTAGAAACATGAATTCTACCACGATTTCAAACAGGAAGGACAGAAACACATATGGTGCAATGGGAGCAGCACTGTTGGTGTTGAGGTTGTCTCCCATGTCATTGAGGAAGAGGTTGCCGAGGTTGGGGAAGAAGTCATCGTCGGTGAAGTCGTGGCTGCCAGCAGTCGCGAGAGTGCGCTCCCCAGATTTCAACAGCGCCCGCCGAATGGAGCGCAGGAGGGAGTGGCTGTAGGAGACGTTGCGGCCGTCGAATGGAGCGCAGGAGTAGCACACGAAGCAGTAGATGGGATCCTTACTAGTACTCCCTAGTCTCTATCTATCTATATCTATATATATCTACTCTTATAGAAAACCGAGTTGGTGATGATGGTTTGCCTGCCATCTTGTAATATAGACCGTTCGGTCTATATCTGACGGATATAAAGCCAACTATGACAATTTTACAAAAGATACCCGCACCTCTCTCCACATTTACAGATAAGGCCTTACCTCGTGCTCCTCCCTATGTATCTATCTCTACAAGTACTTTTTTTATAACAAATCAAATAGTGCTACACCGTCCGCTGCACGCCCGACTGAACACGCCTCCTCGCCTCCATCATCACCAACCGAGTCTTTTATAGGAGTAGGAGTAGACAAAAAACGAGTTGGTGATGATGGTGTGCCGTGCAATGCACGGGCATCTTGCTATTTTTTGCATATAAGTCCAAACACCACGTAGACACGGTCTTTGAGCATGGTTCGTAGTCGTTCCACGATCGGGCATCGAAGTTTGTAACTATTTTAGATTAGAATATACTACTCCTCTGGTGCTAGTAGTAGAGCAGAGTCCTACTCTACTACTCTACTCTAGCAAGCTAGGGCATAGTACTGTAGTAGGTACTGTAGGGAGTACCAGTACTGTGATCACTCAAGCAAGTTGTCTGGCATCGATATGACCCTACGCTGCTGGTATGTGTCTCATAAGTCAAGCGGCATGCTATAGTCATCATCACCTGTCCACTTCCTGCAGCACATATTCGCTTCTCCATCTTTGTCCTCACATAATCTCGTCCAAGCTTCCATCCCCGCTAAGGCGCCCCCCCCCCCCTCGTCCGAAACCCAAGCACTAACAATGGCAGAACCGAGCAGTGTTCGCCAAAAGAGTGGCTGGAATTCGCTCCCCATAGAGGTAATCAAGCTCATTGTTTCGTGTGTGGACAATCTCAGTACCATGCCGCTCGCCGCGTGCTCATCGGGGCTGTACCGTTTACTCAAAGCCCTCAGGCCGGAGCTTTTTAAGCCAGCTCCTTGCTTGCTGATGTCGCCTGATCTTCAGAAATGGCATGTCACGCAGCATAACGATTGTAGGGTGGCGAGCATCAACCCCCTTCACTGCGATTCAATCCCCGTCAGCCTCAGCTACATTAATGGTATGTACTAGGTCGGCATGAACACGTCTTGGATGGTGCTCGTCGATGGTCGTGGCAGCTGGATGCTCGTGGACGTCTACATCCAGCGATTGATCCCCCTTCCTTCGATTAACACTGCACTGCTTTGGCACCGCGGCCCAGACTCGGAATCTTACAGTAGCCAACATGATACCAAGTTTGATTTGCTCAAGGTTGTAATCTGCCAAGTGCCCACAAGATCTGGGAATTATAAAGATTTTAGGCTAATTGCGTTCTTCAACCGCGGTCTCGCCTATCTGACAGGTCACTGCGGTAAGTGGATAAATCTGCACGTCCATCGCAGGATCATACATCCTCCATGGTTCTCTGATGCCATTGAACACAAGGGCTTCATTTACGCTGTCGACTCCTTCTATGGTTGGACGTATTGATGGCCTACTCCAGTCATCGCTACAAACGGCTGTTACAGCAGTATGTTACTTTCCTATGATATCATGATGGCTTGCTTATATTACTGTCAACATTTACTAAAAAAAATATTCATGCTCATAACATGTTGTTCTTAAGATTGACTAAATCAAGAGCCCTTTTTTATTTGACTCAAACTTGATATGATGTTGTAGGCCGCCTGGTGTCCCTACCCTTCCTAATCCCAGAACCTTTCAAAGAAAAGCGGCATGGCAGTTGCAGGTGGTTCCTGGCTCGATCAGACGACGACGAAAGATTGATGACCATTCGCACGTATCGGACGTGTTGTTTCGCGGAATACAATCACAGTCACTGCAAGGTCTTTGAGCAGGATCCCGGCTTCTCTGGGCCTTCAGGAATTTTTGACTGGAGGCTGGTAAGTAGCCTTGGCACACACTCTCTGTTTGTCAGACTGAATTATCCGATTAACCAGGAGATAACCGACGGCAAGGATCATGATGGCAGCATGGTTTCGTTCATCAGGCAAAACTGTGTGTACACAGCGTACCATGCGTCTCTGCATGCACCATACCCTGATATGTGCCGCCACGCTCTGCAACCCAAAGTAGGAGAGAGGGTCGCAAGTATCAGACTTCGACCTGCTGGCTGGAGTTTCCCCCGTCAGGCACCCATCTGGTTCAAGCCGTCAGCCAATCTCCACAGCTTAATAAATAGTAACGTCTAACTGAGCCAGTTAGTTAGATGCGTACACTTGGTGTAGTAGGATCTTTATTTAGTTTGATGCATACACTTGTTCTTTTTTGGTAGCCCTTTTGTAATGATGGCTGATGTTTGGTTTGGAAGAGAGAGTTGCGTCTTCACTCTTCTGGCCTGCTTACTGCTTCTGTTGCACCCCCAGCCCTGGTTGCTGCTGCTGCTGTTTTCAATGTACAATCAGTAGTATATTTCGTCTGTTGGTTGAATATAAATGTGTTGTTAGAACGACAAACACAATGTTTTGGAAGTCATTGCACGGTTCGATCCTTTAGTGCCCCGTACCGTACGTAGCTCATACTATTTTTCGTACGGAACACATTTTCCACTTGTTGATAACATGCAGCCCACTGATGAAGGCCCAATAGAGAAGCCCATAATTAACTGGAAGGGACGCTCTCACATGAATCCGGCCCAGGTACATGCTCATGGTCCCCTAAACATAAATAAGTAAATAAATAAATAAAGCTAAATGCTCATGCACCAGTTCTTTGGGAAAATAGGTAGCCCAGTATTTCTTTTTGAAGAATACCCAAGCTAGGCCTATTTGTTTTCTCCGAATTACTGGGCTGCAAATCTTTCAAGACGAGCAAATGGGATATTAGTTTTTTTTTAATTTTGTTCTTCACTGATATCTTATACGTATTTCATTGGATTTAACATGACATAGTACTAACTTATTTTTAAATTTGTTTTAGTATGGCTATTAATTTTTGGATTAAGAATATTTTGTTCCCCAGCAAAAATTTCCCACATATTTAGTTAATTTTTTTACCCTCGTACTAACCAGAAAAGGGACGGCAATTCTAAAAATGGAAAACGGGCTGCAATAAATTCCATATGAATTAGAAAATGAGTAAAAGTTATAAAAATAATAGCAAATGGGCTGTACACGCCTCAGATTTCGAGGCTGACTTGTTTACGCAAGGCTTTGTCAGTGAACACACGATTCTAGCCGCCGTGCTTCTTCAATCTCTCATCTTCCTGCTCCAGCCGCCTAAACTAGCGCCGGCGGGACTGCCTGCTCCCTCCTCTTGTGGCCCGCTGTGATGCCGCGCAGGCTTCCCCGGCCCATCCTACTCCCTCCGCTGGCCTGGCCGCACGCAATCAATTGCCTCCTTATTACGTGAAAAAAAATGATTCCTCCCACTGACATCTGGGGCGCACTGGTTGGGAGGCTGACCTGTGGCCTACTACATTGACATGTACGCAGGGCTTGTCAAATTAGTCAACAAACGATTCTAGCAGCAGTAACCGTTGGATTTGAATCGAACGGTCCTGCTGCTTCTTCAATCGCTGCTCTTCTTGCACCAGCCGCCCAAACCAGCGCCGGGGAGACTGCCTGCTCCTTCCTCCAGTGGCCGGCTGTGCTGACGTTGAGGCCTCATCGCCCCCTAATACTCCCACCGCTAGCCAGGCCCTGCGGCGACGGCAGTCTCACACCGCAGCCGAACCAGTGAACCCTGGTACTCCTCTCCGCATGGGCATCCACTGTCGCGTCTTCCCCGGCTCCGTGTCGTCCCCTTCCTAGGCCTCGCCGTCGTCCACCGCCTTGGTGCTCTCGGCGCGGCATGGTCAATGTGGTCAACAACATTCCATCGGGAGAGTACTGTACGTGTAGAGGCTGACAGCTGGGTCCACGGCCATAGCCCAGTTTTTTGTGATTTGCCAAGTAAGTCGCTTTGTCAGGCCTGTTGGGCTGCAAATCTTTCAAGACGAGGAGAGCTTTCATTCGGCTGCCGAGAAAATGGCCCATCAGTAATGAGAAATGGGTTGTACATTTTTAAAACACATCAAACCGGCAGTTAGTTTCAAATATCTTTTTTTTCATTTCGAGATTTTAAATTACATTAATTTTTATGCGTCGAGAATTTGTTGGATTTTATATTGATATACATTTATTTTTAAAATCAGTTTGAATGTGAGTCGAAATTTCGGGATTAAAAACAGTTCGGACCGCACCGAAATATGCAAAATTTCGTATAAGTTTTTAACCGTGGCCACAATATGGGCTGTAATGCTAACAAAAAGAATATGGGCTCCAAAAAAACCTTAAGAATTAGCAAATCGGCTGTAAATTATTAAAAATAATGGCAGATGGGATGTATGCTGTTTTCCACAGATTTGAGGCTTTCCTAAAAAAAGGTTGACGCACAAGCAGTGACTGTTGGATGGCCATCCAACGGCCGTCGTGCTTCTTCAATCTCTGCTCTTCCTGCTCCAGCCACTCAAACAGGCGCCGGTGGGACTACCTGCTCCCTCCTCCCCGCAGCCGGCTCTGATAGCTCGGACCCACCAGTTATATCTTCGTACGCAAGGAAGTGCCTCCTTATTACGCACAAAAAAATGAATACTCCCCCTGTTAGCTGGGACCCAGTATAGTGGCAGGCTCACTTGTGGGCCTACTAAGTTGACGGGGACGGAGGGCTTTGTCAACTTAGTCAATATGCACGATTCTAGCTCCAGTGATCGTACGATGTCCATCCAACGGCTGTAGTGCTTCTTCAACCTTTGGTCTTATTGCTCCAGCCGCCCAAACCAGCGCCGGTCGTGCCTCGTGCTCCTGCCTCCCGTGGTCGGCTGCTATGCGGCGGAGGCATCACCGCCTCCTACTACTCCCACCGCTGGCCAGGCCATCCCTCTACTCACCCACACCCCCTGTTATTCTGCGGCGACGGCAGCCTCATACCGCAGCAAACCAGTGAACCCTCGTACTCCTCTATGCGTGGGCATCCACTGCCGCGTCTTCCCCGGCTCCGCGTCGTCCCCTTCCTGGGCCTCGCCGTCGTCCACTGCCCTGGTGCTCTCGGTGCAGCGTGGTCAACATGGTCAAGGAACGGCTTCCATCGGACGTGGACTGTACGTGGAGAGGCTGACAGCTGGGTCCATGGCCACAGCAAGGAAGTGCCTCCTTATTACGCGCAAAATAATTATTCCTCTACCTAACAGCGGGGACCCACCGGACGGGCCACCATATTTAGCAAAAAAAATGTTTCCCCCCTGACTGCTGGGACCCACCAGCTACACCTTCGCACGCAAGGAAGTGCGTATGGGCAAAAAAACGATTTGCCCCCCTGACTGCTGGGACCCATCAGCTACATCTTCGCACGCAAGGAAGTGCGTCCGGGCAAAAAAATGATTCGCCCCCCTGACTGCTGGGACCCACCAGCTACATCTTTGCACGCAATGGAAGTGCGTCCGAGCAAAAAAAACGATTCGCCCCTCTGACTGCTGGGACCCACCAGCTACATTTTCGCACGCAAGGAACTGCCTGACAGTCGGGACCCACCTGGTCGAAGCGTACATAGCGTTGTCATTCTGGTCGCGAACTTGTACGTACATATATATTGGTCGATGTAGAGGCGCGCACGTGTCGTAGTAGAGGCACGTACGTGTCGTAGTAGAGGCGCGCACGTAGCATGTACATGTATGTACAGTGGCCAGGGTGCAAGAAAGAAAATACGGCCACGTATGTGTACATACGGGCGTGGTCTCGAACGCCTAGTCGCGCATACATACGGCGAGGGCTTGTGTTCATGGGGAGGCAACGGAATGCGTCGTGTTCATGGGGAGGCAACGGAATGCGTCGTGTTCATGGGGAGGCAATGGAATGCGTCGTGTTCATCGGGAGGTAACAGAACACATGGGAGCCAACTGGCTTGGACGGAACAGGCGATGGAAACGAGGCCTGGCGTACCGTAGAACGAAGGAAATGGACCTCCAATGGTCAAAACAAGGGTCCTGTTGATCGGGAGGGGTGTGGCGTACCGCAAAACGGACGAAACGGACCTCCTACGGTCGAAACGGGGGTCCTGTTGATCGGGAGGGGTGTGGCGTACCGCAAAACAGACGAAACGTACTTGTGTTGGAGCGCTACGGTCGAAACGGGGGTCCTGTTCATCGGGAGGGGTGTGGCGTACCACAAAACGGACGAAACGGACTTGTGTTGGAGCGCTACGGTCGAAACAGGGTGGAGGGGTGTGGCATACCATAAAATGGGACTCCACGGGATACTGTTCATCTCCACCGTCGACCTCCTCCAGCCTCCACGGGCTACCGTCGACCTCCTCCAGCCTCACGGGCTCCTGTTCATCCAGCCTCCGCCGCGCACTACTCCACCGGCTACTGTTCAACCACCCCTCCACGGGCACCCCTCCACCGTCTACTATTCATCCAGCCCTTCACACCATGGGGTCCTATTCAACCACCCCTCCACGGCCACCCCTCCACCGTCTACTGTTCATCCAGCCCTCCACACCACGGGTTCCTGTTCATCCAGAGGCAACGCCACCGCTCACTATTCATCCAACCCCCCCCCCCCCCCGCAACGCTCATTGTTCATCCCAGAGGCAGCATCGATCGGCTTCAGTTAGCAGTAGTAGCGAAGGAATCGCTCCATCGAGTTCAGTTACCAGCCATCGATTGATCGCTCGGGTTCAGTAACGCGTAGCCTGCAGTGCAATCGCTCGGGTTCAGTTAGAGCCCAACGCCTCGCTCGGCTTTAGTTAGAGCCAATGCCTTGCACACACGCGCGTACGTATGAGAGAAACGCGCATCGCTCCGCCCCCGACCTCCCACCGTAACCGGCAACTCCCCGAAATTTTCCTCCCCCTCGCTTCTACCACAGGTTTTTCCATCATGGACGGCCCAAAGAATGTCATGCAGTTGCGTCTCCGGCCCGCCCAAGATGAAAAGCCCATTTTCTGTCATGATTTTTTGTCATGGAAGTAGGATCCTACCACATCTATGATGATACCAGGTTTTGTCACAATTATCGTCATAGAAGTGTCATATGTATGACAGAAAAAAAATCGTTTGGCCCAAAATGTCACGGATGTGCCTTTTTTTGTAGTGCATATTATCTGTTCTTGATTCATTTCTCTAAACAATAATTTTCTTCAAGATTCCTCAATTGTGTGGACTCTCAAATCTATACAACTTTGGAACCTAAGATAAAGAATGCTTAGTGAAATTCTTCAAGACTCGTCTAGTCAAATTCCTCAAACCTATTCTTTTTGAAAATCTTCTGAGAACGCATATGACCTCTCCAAATTCCTCGCAACTATACTCTGTTCACAGGTACAAATGTCCGCTGCTGAATCACTAGGTTCTCATCAACTTAACTCATTTGCAGCGTTCCTCGAAGAAAAGTTGCATACCTCTTCAGAAACTTCAGTTGTTCATATTCCTCAGCTGAAGAAAATGGGCGATGGTAAGAAGCCACAGAAGGAAGGAAAGAGGCCTGAGGTAAATACTGGGTTTGAAATCCCTGAGGGCATCTATGCTGGGTACTGCACACCCCCTGAGGACGATAGAAATCAGCGCAAGGTGGGCATTCAAAAGATTGAAAGGAGATGGGCACGAGAATGGAGGGAGTACAGGTATGTTACTCCCAAGTACATGAAGAAATTCGCGCTCAATCCTCCATGCTCAAGACCTCCATTGGCACCTAGCCAACTGGCAGATCCCACCAGCCTCAAGCGCGGCGAGGACTATGTTGATGAATGGGCAAAGCGCCAGGCCAAACTGGCCAAGCAAGCAAAGGAAGCAGTGAAGAAATTCAATGCAAACTCTGTTGCTGTTGCTACCGCTGCTGAGGCCTCTGCTAGTCAGCCGAAGAAGGCGATGCCAAAGAAGCCTGCTCACAATTCAAGCGCTTCTTCTTCAATGCCCTCACGGCCAAGCTCCTCAGCAATGCCCTCAAGGCCAGAATCTTCAAAGCCCTCACGGCAAATTCCTCAGTCTGCTCCTCCTCCTCCAAAGTCCTCAGCTCCTCCAACAAAGTCTTCAGTTGCTCCGACCAAATCCTCGTCACATGTGCATCTCGACACATGCCAAAGGATAACTGGCATCTCTATTGCCTCAGGAGTATCTGCAAGTTCCTCAGCTGCACCACATTCCTCAGCTGGCCCCTCTCTGCTGAAGAAAAAGGCCACTGCTGGACGAGGCCTTCGACCAAGTCCTCACAAAAGGCAGGTCGCCTTCCAAGTTCCCTCTAATGAAGTTGAGGCAGATGATGAAGAACTCGCTGAAATCATCAGAGACAGGCAAGCCAGGGCCGCTAGAGCCAAAGGTAGCAACGTGCCACTTCTGTTGGATCCAAAGTTGATCCTTGACTTCATTGACTTATGGCACAACGACCCTAACACGCCTTTGTCGGAGATGAATCTCACTCCTGGTCAAAGTCATGTTCTGACTGCCTTCATTGAGGAAGAAAAGTGGAAATTTGAAGAAGGCAGAAAGCTGAAGAAAGCGCAATACAAGAAACAACGCTACCTCAATGACAATGTCATCACTCTCACCCTTGATCAGCTCATTGCCTTGCAAGCTGAAATCAAGCAATTGAGTGATGAATTCAATCACTACTACGCTGATTGGAAGGGAGCCAAGGTTCGGTTCGTCAATCTGACGAAGAAATTCACTTCAAGTGTTGTTCCTCCTGTGCACATTGAAGTTTCACCGGCTGAAGCATCTGCTCAGCCTACTAAAGAACATGCCAGCACTGCTAATGACAATCAGACTGCTGAAGAAAATGAGAGTGTCAGGGCTGATGACTCCATTCCAGCCGCTGAAGATATTCACAGGGCATCCACTAGTGGTGCGCCTGAAGAAAATGAAGAAATCAGGGCAACTACAACAGTTGCGCCTGAGGAAAATGATCCAAAGTCCTCTGCACCTCTTGCGCCTACCCCAACTCCAATCCTTCCATCTGCATCAGATGCGAAGAAGACCAAGGCTGCAGAGCGTGCAGCTGTGAAGAAAAGGAAGGCATCAGCTTCATCAGATTCTTCAGCTCTGAAGAAAATGAAGCCTCTGACAAGTTCAACTGAAAATCCAATTGATGGCATTCCTGTCTCTTTCATGCCATCAAAGGACCTTGTTCCGTTTGGTGAAGATTATGTGATTCCCGAGGAATTAGATGAATAAACTCCTTCTGCTGCTTCAACAGAGCAGATGGATGAAGAACTTGAAGTGGATAAAATCCCTTCAACCCCAGTCATCTCCTCACCTACGCCTCAGTTCACTGCTAAAGAGGCAGGTGTTGAAGAAATGGAATATGAGGATGTGGACATCGGATGTACCACACCCGTACTGAATGATGACTTTTGGGAAAGTCAGCACCCCAACTCTACGTTGTTCACTCCACTCCAAGCAATTCCTCATTCCCCAGTTGCTACTGAAGTGCAAATGGGATCTGAAGAACCTCATGCAACCCCGTCTGTCCATGAAGAAATTCCAGCCACTAGTGCTAAAGAAAATGTGAATGAAGAATCGAAGACCCAGGCTGAAGCTGCAGAAGAGTCTGAAGTTCCTCAGCCTGAGGAACCTGAGATTGCAATTCCTGAGGTGGTGATGCAATTGACTGACACTCCTCAGCCTAAGCCAAAGGATCCCTTCTCAAAGAAGCAAAAATTCAAGGTTGATGATTTCTTCGGCGAGCATGTATTCTTCACTGAATTCAATCCATATGACAATGCTCGTCTTAGAAGGAAGCGCTTCTGGACTGCCAGCCAGGCCAACTTATATTCCTCAGTACTCTTCAACAAGGACAAAGTCTTCGACCATGAGCACATTCCTCACGTGGACATGGAATCCATGCCTTGCTTCACACAAGTCCTCAGCATGATTCATGATGCAGGCTTGCTCAACTTCTGCTCTGACATTGTTGACTGGAATGAAGAGCTAATTCTTCAGCTCTATGCGACGCTGCATATCACTGGTGAAGCAAATGACATCAACACTTGGGTGTTGGACTGGATGACCGAAAACACTCACTACAAGGCACCAGTTGCTGAATTGCTTCGTGCCTTGTCACTCAGTCCTCCACCTGAAGGTGCTCGTTGTTTGTATGATGAGCATGAACTCACTGCTCATTATATGCAAGTGCTCATGAAGCCGCTGAAGCCTGGTCAAGCCCCAAGGACCAAATTCCTCATGAAGGAATTGCTCTATGTGCCAAGAACCATCTATCGCATATTGACGAAGACTATGAGTCCTATCAAAGGCCATGACTCATCCGATGAAGAAGTTATCGGGATGATGGAGAATATGCTTTTCAACATAATGCATGGCTTCCCCATAAACTATCATGATTTCTTCATGAGGACTCTCACAAATGTTGCACTTTCACCGTTTGAGCTGAAGCCTTACGCGCCGTGGATCATGAGATTCCTCAGATCAAGGTCTTCACTCAACTACAAGGCTGATTTTCAGAATCACCTCAGCTACTTGCCCCCCATTGAAGTCCTCAAGCAGACAATTTCCTCATCTGATGAGAAGGGCAAGTCACCAGCCATTATCAATGAAGGCATTTGTCCATTGGATGGTCAGTTTCGCAAAGCTGCATCTTACTCCACCAATGACGACTCTGCCACTCATGATTCTGCTGCCAATGCTCCCAAGTCAAGTCCTCAAGCTACTGCTCCTCGTGTGATGACTAACCGTGAACTGCTTATAAGTCTTCACCAGAAGGTGGATCGAAACCATAAATGGGTTAAGCGTCAGTTTGGTTCTATTCTTCATAACATGACCTCTACACATAATGCAGTGAAGAAAAACGATTACTACCTCCATGAAGTATTTGATCGCACCTAGGCTATTCTCGCACATCTATATGGTGAAGAAGATTTGAAGCAAATGGGCTTCAAGGAAGATTTTGACTGGTCTGCTCCACCACCGAAGAAATTCAAGAAGGTCAAGGTTCCTTCCTTGGTGGCCAGTTCATATTCTTCATCACGCGACACGGACGAGTATGAAGACTTGGACGACACTGCAGCAGGACCTACATCGACTCAAGACCCCAACAACGATGGCGCTCCTCCATCTTCATGATATTCTTCAGGGGCGTTAGTCCTCATTTTCAACCCTTTTGGTCATTCGATGACAAAGGGGGGGATTTGAGTTAGTCTTCAAGCGGGTCTATCCTATATGGGCGTTTTTTGCTAAGTTACAACTCTCGTTCTTCTGATGACTTTGCTGAATCGAGTTGTAATCTTAAACTCTATGGTGCCTGATACTTTTGCTATGTTCTTCTGCATGCTTATTCCTCATTAATGTTAATGCACGCATGCTGAATTACATCAGTCACCATATTTCATCATGCATTTCAAATTCTTCATATATATGTCAAATGCGTGTATGAATTACAAGATATAGGGGGAGATCTCCATGATTATACTCTTCAAGTGTGCAGTGCTTCAAAAGCAAATTCCTCACTATGCACATCTTCAGGGGGAGTTCTTCTATATCTTGCAATCAAATTCCTCAATATCAGTATTTACAGTTCACATGCTTATCCCCGTTGAAAACTTAACCTATATTGTCATCAGTCACCAAAGAGGGGGAGATTGTAAGTGCATCTAGTGCCCCTTAGTGATTTTGGTGTATTGACGACTTATAGGTTAAGGGACTGATGTGTTTGTGAGTGTACACAGGTCTATAAGTCTATGAGGAGTTTGATATTTACAGAGAAAGTCGACCCCTAAAAATGAAGTTCTTCAACTGAAGACTTTGGATTTCTGAAGACTTTCTGAAGACTTTGAAAGTGAAGAAATTGGTGTGACCTTGAAGACTTGGTATTCATTCGAGGAACATGAAGCGTGAAGACTTTTGTTTTTATAGTTTCATTTTCTATTTCTTGAGTCATAGGAAACACCGTACTGCTAAAGGGGGTCGAGGAAATACTAAGGAAAAATTTCCATGTGATGCTCAACTCAAAATCCTACACCTACCAATCCTTTCGAATGAAGCCATTGGAAATCTCGCACGGTTCAGTCATATTCTTTAGTGACAGAGACGAAGTTCTTCTGGTCTCTGAGGAATTTGTTCTGACTGAGGAGTTAAGAATTCTCCAGTGCGGATTGCCTACACAGTGAGGAACATGATAGCCCTGAGGTATTTGAGAGTCAAATATTCCGACCGTTGTTGTGCTACGCGTCAGCTGTCCCAAAATATCTACCCACCTAACGGTCATATCAGACAAGGGCATTTATGTCTTATCATGTCGGGCTGCTCCCTAGGCTATAAATAGCCGCCCCCTTCAACCACTAGCTGGTTGGCTGCTCTGAGAGAAACTGACACTTGTCATTTGAGAGCAACCCATCCTCCGAGGACTTTGAGCGAAGATCATCAAGTGAGGAAAACCCAAACCCCAAACCTACAAACCCCAAAGTGATTGAGCATCACTGAAGAGATTGATCCTGCGTGGATCCGATGCTTGTTTCCTTTGAAGACTATGCTTCTTCCAGACGGTTAGGCGTCAAGGTCTAGAGCATCCAAGAGGAATTGTGGATCGCCGAGTGACCGAGTTTGTGAAGGTTCGGAAGTCACCTGAAGACTTACCACGAGTGATTGGGCGAGGTCTGTGTGACCTTAGTTCAAGGATAATACGGTGAGAACTGTGTGTCCGGGACTGGGTGTCCTCGAGTTTAAATACTCAGCCGCTCCAACCAGATATACAATTGAGACAACTGTTGGAACTGGTCTACCAAATCATTGTCTTCACCGAGCTTACTGGTTCTATTTCCTCAACTCTTTAATTTCCTCATCTTTGTTGGTGTGTGCTTGTTCATATCTGTTTGAAGACTTAGACTGAAGACTTTCTCAATTTCCTCAGTTCAATTTCTTCAGTCCGTCCGTCTTCATCCTGTGTTATCCTGTGTTTACGCTTTCTGTACTCTGTGCTTGTCTTCATTTCATCATGATGACTATGCGTGTGTTCTGCTATGTTTACTTTTGAGTACTTATTCCGCTGCAAGTAGTTCTTCATTTAGGAATTTCCTCACCAGCAAATTCCTCAGTGAAGAATTCATAAAAATCGCCTATTCACCCCCTCCCCCTCTAGTCAATATAACGCACTTTCATGACTACGACACCTTCTACCTCGACGAAACCTACACCAAGCAACGACGACAAGTCAAGTTACAAGAAAAACTCGACATCTTCAAGTCATCCTCCTACTACAAGCAACTTCAAGCTGAGCGCTTCATCATCATCTACTCCAACGGATGAGACCATCAAGACAAGTTCCATCAAATGCTTCACATGTCAAAGCCGAGGCCACAAGACATTAGAGTGCCCCACTAGGCGTACCATGATCGCCAATGACGACGGCACCTATTACTATATGAGTGAAGAAGAAATGGAATCCTTGAGCATGTGGCCATGCACCGCCAAGTGAATGAAGACGAAGAGAATCAAGTCTTTTGTGACAATGACGCGAGCCCGCTCTAGTTGTCTCCAAGGTCTTGACACTCCAACAATAACAAGACAAAGACCAACGTTGCCATATCTTCCACACCAAAGTGGGCATCAATGGACGTTCCGTCAAGGTCATCATTGATGGAGGAGGTTGCCACAACTTGGCAAGTGAAGAGCTATGTTCCAAGCTACAATTGGTCAAGATGAAGCATCCTCACCCCTACAAGGTCCAATGGCTTAGCGACTCCGGCACCATTCAAGTGGAGAACACCGTTCAAGTCTCCTTCAAGATCGACACATATGAACACACCTTGGAGTGTGATGTTGCTCCTATGCCCGTATGCCACCTTCTACTTGGACGCCCTTAGCAATTCGATCGTGGCATCATCCACAATAGGCGTACCAATCACTATAGTTTCAAGATGAAGGGAAAGGAGTATGTGCTACGAACTATGTCTCCAAGTCAAGTGATCGCCAACAAGCAAGCATCCACCCATCATGGATAGAATAGTGAGAGAGTGAGCCACCAAAACAAGAGTGAGCGCCATAAGCCAAAATTGAGTGCCTCCATGATGAGCGACAAGAAAAACTTAGTTCTCTTAGCCACCAAACGAGAGATGAGAGAATTTTGTGAGAGCCCCTCGACCATTCTTCACTATGTCCTAGTGTGCAAAGATGAGGCGCCAAGAACTAACACCTCTAATCATCTACCTCTAGTGTTGTTTAATCTATTGCAAGAGTTCGTGGATGTATTTCCCGATGAGCTACCTCCGGGACTACCTCCACTTTGTGGCATCGAACACCGCATCGACCTCATACCTGGAGCACCTTTACTTAACAAGGCACCATACCGCGTCAACCCTGATGAGACTAAATAAATACAAAGGCAAGTGCAACACCTCATTGACAATGGGCATGTACATGAAAGCCTAAGCCCTTGTGTCATTCCAGTTATTCTTGTGCCTAATAAAGATGATAGTTTTCGCATGTGTTTCGATTGCCATCTCATTAATGCTATCACTGTTCGATATAGGCATCCCATTCCACGCCTTGATGATATGCTAGATGAACTTAGCGAAGCCACGATTTTCTCAGAAATTGAACTTAGCGGAGGTCACAAACTAGACTCCATTGACTCTCCTCTGCGTGTTGAACAAGAAGAACATCAAGGAATGGGAGGAATGGTTACCCATCATCGAGTACGCCTACAATCGAGAAAGACACTCTACTACCGACAAGTCCCCCTTCGAGGTCGTATACGGATTCAATCCATTGTCCCCATTGGACATTCTACCACTACCTCTACAAGAGCACATCAACATGGATGTGAGTGCTCGGGCGAGCTATCTCAAGAAGATGCATGAAGATACAAGGCACACCATCGAGTGCCAAGTACAACGCCTCACAACCAAGATCAACATCAACAAGCACGCAATGATATTCAACATTGGAGATCTTGTGTGGTTACACCTTCGCAAGGACCACTTCCCCAACGAACGCAAGTCCAAGCTACTACCACGCGCCGACGGACCCTTCAAGGTGATCGCACACTACAACAACAATGCATACAAGATCGACATACCACGCGAAAAGTACACCGTGAGCGATGTCTTCAATGTCAAGGATCTCTCTCCCTGACATGGTGATGTGGTTTTTGATATGAGGTCAGATCTTTCCCAAGGGAGGAGGGGCGAGATGATGCGGAGCATCCTACGGTCATCCCCATGGACCTATTGTCGTCTCCTCAAGTGCCAACCGAACCGATGACACAAGCTCGTGCAAGAGCTCTAGAGACCGAGGTGACATCTCTCCTTAATGATATTCCATATGACCCACATGAGACATGGCTACTACCTAAAGCCGGAATGCTTTGTGTGATTAGGTATGGAGAAGACCCTCTCAGAGATGCTCATGAAGACCAAAGTACATGGATGAAGAGGACCAACAAAAGAATCTGGAGAAAGCTCCCAGGACCCAGATATCCGGCCTCTGAAGATGTCAGCCATAGCAACGACCCAGCCGAGAAGCACCTACAGGCACCGGACATCTGGCCCAAGCCCGGACATCCAGCCCGACCCCCGGAAATCCAACTCCACCCTATCCAGAGAGCAACCGGAATCGGCCGAAACCGGCCTGGACATCTGGCCCCGGCCCCGGACATCCGGCCCGACGCAAGCCGCCGGGCATCCGGCCCTCGGCCCGGACATCTGGCCCGAGCCTTCTCAGAGAGCAACCAAAGCCAGGCCGGACATCCGGTCCGACGAGAAGGCCGGGACATCCGGCCCGACGCCCGGACATCCAGCCCACTCTGCCTACGCATAGTAACAAGCCGAGGCCCATGTACCCTTTCACCTCCTATACTATATATACTCCTTCCCCAATGTTTTAGGGTTAGCATTGTGATAGCTTATTTTGGAGATAGAGCTTTGCTCATCCACTTGTACCCCTACTCCATTGGAGACCAAGGCCTGCTAGGAGAAGATCCCCCAAGTGGATTCAAGACCCCTTCTAGGGAAGATCCATCTAGGATTCGAGACCTCAACTCCTTCAGGATTGTGATGAACTAGCTACCCTCTGTATCCTCTTGTGTTGACTTGGATCGTGTGTATCTCATTATGTGTATGTGGATCTAGCATATGTGTGATTAGATCTTGTCTATTTGAGCGTTTTCTCTCGTCTTTCCCTCTTGTGTTTTTCATGTTCTTCGCGGGATCCCCTCCAATCGTGAAAGATTGGCCCTCTAGCGTTCCACCCTACCTCATAGTGCTTACCAAGCTAGCATACCCACAACGGGTCGAATCCTTAGGTCCTGACAGCCAGACCTGCCCGACTCAGATGGGGAGGAGGCGGGAGGCGACGAGGAAGAGGGCGGAGCCGGCGTGCGCCTTGAAGACGCCGAAACCAGCGAGTCCAGCCACGCCAGTAAGTCTCTGACTCCTGACCCCTTGTGCGAGTGGACGGACGACGATGAAGATACCCTGGGCGGTGCCGATGGTGCAGCGCCACCACCAGGAGGGCAGATGCCAGCGTCGCACCTCGAAGGCGACTGCAGAAAACGATCGGAGCCGGGCCGTCTAGCGAGCCGGTGGCCGGCTGAGAAGCGCCTGGCCATGATGCAACCGGGAGGCGGAAGGAGGGTCATCAAGAAGGCGCGCCGGCTTGCCCCATCGGTGGGCCCGAGACGGACGATTCCCGCGGTTGTCGGGTTAGTAATTTTCCCTGCTTATCCTTTGCTTATCGCACTTGTTCTTTTTTTGTGTTGTTGTTTTCCTTTTCTCTTTACGTCCTCCGCGTGCCGTTCAGGGCCACCCTTGAGCTATCAGAGGCAGCTGCCTCGGTCGCGCCCGGAGACGAAGCCGGACGACAGAAACCTGGAGCAGCGCGGGCGAGCGCGAAGCGGCCCGGAGCATCGAGGAAGAGCTCGTGGCCCGGCAAACCAGCGCAGAGCTTGAGGAGGAAGAGCGCGCCGCGTGGAGGGATCGGGCGGAGGCCGAGCAGGAGATGGCAGAGGCCTCGGCTGAGGCGTGGACGGGCGCCCTGGGGACACAAGGGAGGACCGCCGAGGACCCCACGTGGCCGGCTTGGAGGACAAACTCGTCGCCGCAGTCGCCGGCTCAGGAGCATCGCTCGAAGTCGGTGCATGATCCGTTTTGCCGGGCAGAGGCCGATGCCCGAGCCGCTGCCGACGTAGCCGGTTGTGGCGAGATGGGCGACCATGAGCCGAAGGCCGACCAGACCATCACCACGGAGTCGCCACCAGCTGTCGATCCAGCCGATGAGACCGAGCACGGAGATGAAGGGGACCGCAGGAGACCGCGCCGACCGGTGGAGGGGTGTAGCCGCCGAGCACGGAGGCCGCACCCGGGGCTTCTGGCACCATGGTTGTCACCAGGCCACAAACCACCGGGCGCATTGAGCCGAGGCCGGCTGGAAGCGGGACTAGCGCCCGGTCCGCGACTCAGATGCAGCGGACCTGGGAGGGTTCCGGCGAGGCCATGAGCAGGTCGCGCACCAGCGAACTGGGTGTGGCGATAGATGCCATGCGTCTGTAGTTTGCCGACAACCGCATTCGCCTGCAGAACTACGTTTAGGCAGAGCAGGAACGGATGCAGCAGCTGGAGTGGACCATAGAGGTAAGTCCTTTTACCTTCTGCTTTTTCTGTAGCTTGCTTTTCTTCTTCTTGACCGCCTTGGTCGCTCTCCAGTGGGGGCGCGCCAACGCATCCATTGGGTGTGGCGCCCGAGGCCTGGGCCGGCCGCGCAGCAGTCAGGCCTTCACATGCGTTTTTCTTTTCTTAACCGTCTTTCTTGCAGACCTTTTATGACCTGAGGGTGGCGGCCTACAACCGCCTTCTAGGTCGGTACCGTGAGGCCAGGACCCAGCTCATCACCAAGGAGGAGGAGCTGCGCCAAGCTCAAGGTACGGCTCGCATGCTTCCAATGGGGGCGCGTCAGCGCACTCACTTGGTGTAGCCTCCGAGATTCGGGTCGGCTGCACAGCAGCTGGGTCGAATATTCTTGATTTTCTTCGTCTTTGCTTTCTTTTGTCTTGTCCGGGTACTGACTGGGAACCTCGTCACGTAGGTGCTGCAGCTGAAGCACCGGATCTCCAGAGCCGGCTAGACCAGGCCGGCTGAGAGCGCGACTAGACCGTGGCGGACCGTGACCGGCTTCAGGCAGAGGTGGGCCGACTGGCGGCGGAGCGGGACCAGACGGCGACCGCCCATCAAGCCAAGCTGGACCGGCTTGCGTAGGAGCACCGCAAGGCGACAACCCATAAGGATGAGCAGGTGGCCACAACCGCCAAGAAGGTTGCCCAGCTCAAGGAGGACCACAACTGCCACGCCAACACGTGGTTGCTGAAGGAACATCGAGTGCTGGCGGAGGTGCAGCACATCGACGAGTTGCTCACCCGTAAGTGTTTTGTTTTACTTCTTTGTCTTTCCGAGTCCGGCTGGCGTGGTGGCTTGGGGCCGGTGCGGCATGGCTTATCAGCTTCGTGTTGTCTTGGTATCCGAGCGTCGATCTAGGCCGGTTGTCCGCCCGGCGAGCCGGGGCGGAAGACGACCTAGCACGGTTGGCAACGCCGATCGCCACGCGAGCCAACTACATTGTGTCGTTCACGCCCCCATGACAGTTCATCTCAGAACGGGCGGAATACGGCACGGAGCTCCCTGCCGACAACTTCGGCCTGGTGCTTGAGGACCCGGTGGGCTGCTCGGCCGAGACAGGGTCCGAGGGGGACGTCGATGTAGCCGCCATGGACGACACCGACGCCTTAGAGGAGCCGGCGCGGACTGATGCCGCCGCGGCCATCGCGTAGAGCTTTTAGCTTTTCCTATATTTTGTTCTTATGCTTGAACTTTTGATTATTTGGCAAGTCCACCCACTAGGTGTAAGTTTATGTAATGAACTTTTTGGCCGTGAGGTTGTAGATAAATGCATGTGCTTTCGATCCGTGACTATTTCCTATCGGCTGGCGGCTTGCTTTTGCTTTTCACCTTAGGCCACTTTTCTTGTTCATTTCCTCCTTCGACTTTCTCCCCGCCAGTCGGACAGTCGGGAGTCGGTCTATGGCTGGGAAGGGGAATTGGACTTGAAAGAAGACTTACATACTTGGGCTTTTTAGGTCTTGAGCGCAAGCGAAACACCCACGGGGTTGGCTGGCTGTGATGACCCACAAGTATAGGGGATCAATCATAGTCTTTTTGGTAAGTAAGACCGTCGAACCCAACGAGGAGTAGAAGGAAATGACAAGCGATTTTTAGCAAGATATTTTCTGCAAGCACTGAAATTATCGGTGACAGATAGTTTGATAGCAAAGTTAATTTGTAATGAGCGAAAAATAGCAATAGTAACAAAGTTGCATCAAGGTAGCCCAATCCTTTTTATAGCAAAGGACAGGCTGAAACTTTCTCTTGTAGCAAGTAAAGCGCTCTTGAGGACACACCGGAATTTCATCTAGTCACTTTCACCATGTTTGTTCGATTCGCGATCGCTACTTTGATAATTTAATATGCTGGTGGACCGGTGCTTGGGTGCTGTTCTTACTTGAACAAGCCTCCCACTTATGATTACCCCTCTCGCAAGCACCCACAACTACGAAAGAAGAATTAAGATAAATCTAACCATAGCATGAAACATATGGATCCAAATCAGCCCCTTACGAAGCAACACATCATCTAATTACTACTCCATAATACCTTTTCTTAGACCCAAAGATGGTGAAGTGCCATGCAGTCGACGTTCACATAACACCACTAGGAAGCAACAATATACATATCATCAAAATATCGAACGAATACCGAATTCACATGATTACTTATGACGAAACTTCTTCCATGTCCTCAAGAACGAATACAGAATTTACATGATTACTTATGACGAGACTTCTTCCATGTTCTCAAGAACTACAGTACTACTCACAAATCATATTCATGCTCAAGACCAGAGGGATATTGAATATCATTAAGTATCTGAACATATAATCTTTCACCAAATAAACCAACTAGCATCAACTACAAGATATAATCAACACTATTAGCAACACATAGGTACCAATCTGAGGTTTTGACACAAAGATTGACTACAAGAGATGAACTAGGGTTTAAGATGAAAAGGTGCTGGTGAAGACGTAGATGAAAGTTTGGTGAAGACGTAGATGAAAGTTTCCCCGGCAGAATCGCTCTGGAGATCAAAAGTGTCTCTGCCCAGATTCCGCCAAGAGACGACGGTGCTTCGTTTCGAAAGTCCTCTGCTTATTTTTTTAGAGCAAATGGCCTTATATACCAGAAAATGGACACCAGAGGCTGACCAGGAGCCCCACGAGCGGGTGGGCGCGCCCTGGTGCCTCATGGGCATGCCCTCGGTGGCCCCCTTTAGTATTTCTTTCTTCCCACCACACATGCTACATGGCCGAAGGCCAACACACATCTTAACCCGGCTCATCTGCTCCCGGTGAACAGAAAAATCATAAAAACTTTTACACGCAGCAGAAGTACAGCAGAACAATTATTAGCCTCTATTTCTCTTGTATTAGAAGGGGAGCCTTGGCGCAGTGGTAAAGCTGCTGCCTTGTGACCATGAGGTCACGGGTTCAAGTCCTGGAAACAGCCTCTTACAGAAATGTAGGGAAAGGCTGCGTACTATAGACTCAAAGTGGTCGGACCCTTCCCCGGACCCTGCGCAAGCGGGAGCTACATGCACCGGGCTGCCCTTTTTTTCTTCTCTTGTATTAATTGCCTTTCGTGTTCTTGTTACAAACTTTTACACGCAGCAGAATTACAGCAGAACAAGTGTCCCATGCATTGTATATCCGGTGTGCACTCTACTAAACATACTCCCAACGTCCCAAAATTCTTGTCTTAGATTTATTTGTCTACATACGGATGTATCTATTCGATATGTAGACAAATCTAAGACAAGAATTTTGGGATGGAGGGAGTACCTAATAATGCTCTTATCATCTTTTGATCTCCCTTGAGATGTAAATGCCACTACTTTTAGATGATGGCGTTGGTAGGCTGAAGGTTGTTTGTTTGGGAGCAAATGCTTTAGTATCCCCGCTTCTGCTAATTTCAAGCCCACATATTCTACAGAGATCTTCCAGCTCCAACTCCTAAAGAAAGGCAATAAGTTTCAATGTCAGTTCATGGTAGGAGTACATCTTTAGTGTTTTGCTAAATGTTCAGCTGCACGGCATAAAAAAAAATCAGCTGCAGTAATAAATTGGATATTCCAGCTTAATACCTCAATCATCAGGATATCTGACAAATGTGTCAAAGGATGGTGCTGAAGTTTGTAGCCGCTATGGTTGAGGTACATTAATGCTCTAGCACGGACCTTCAGCAGCAAACCAGGATAAATACAAGTTGATATGTCACAACCAGGCATGTACCGATATGTCGGCTTGTGAACAAGGCAATATGCAGCACCCATTTCCGTTTATACACAAGGAATATCATATATAAACAAATCGATAAACAAGGCAATATGGAGGTGGTGCACCCATGTACATTTGCTTTTCCTTAATTAGAAACATCTAATTGCAGAAACACACATCATGCTATAACATCAGCACATACAAACAATCATGCAAAAGTATGACCAAGTAAACCCGCACCATTTTTCTACAGATCCAGAATTTTAACATGGTGCACATTGATAAATCATCACTTATCAATCATGAGCTTTCAGGAAAGTTTGGGGGAGACTTGTGTGAGATTTCACATTAGGTGAGATCTATGCGATCGATTTTTTTTTTGGAAAAAAAATACATGTCCAAACATTCTCAAATTTTTTGTAGACACGCATCAATGTTTGATATACTATACAACCTTAAAAAGTTTGTAGCTCATGATTCAACTTACATTAATAGAAGTAAAAAGACAAAATCGGATGTGAATAGTGTCAAAGTCTATTCACCCAAAGCTGCTACTATTCACATTCGAATTTGTCTTTTTTGAATCCTTAAAATGTACATTGAGTTTTGAGCTGATTTTTTCCGAAGCTTTAAACATCCCCACATGGACATTGTCAAATAATTCCAGATTTTTTTTGAAATGTCTAAATATGATTATTTTTTTAGGTTGATTTCACGATCTCACCTCATACAAGTCTCCCCCAGTAAAGTTTGGGGAGAACCCCTGCATTATCTCCCAAGGCGGCTCCGGTGGGAACCTACTCATGCGGAGCCCTGAAGCAGCACAAAGGTTGTGGAGGAGCAACTCCTTGTGTACAGCACAAGTGTTGAAGGAACAGCTTCAACGTGCTGCGCTAGATATCGCTCTAGAGGCGAATGTAGGCTGATAGGGCAGCAAGAGTTCAATCCAGAACTCCTAGGGCACAAGATCTACTCCAAGATCTTAGATAAGAACAACAAGTTCTATTATAGGTAGGGGTACATAGTCTGGGTCCAAAGTAGAGGTGAGGACCTCTATTTATAGGGCTTTGGGAAGCCTTCACATACTTCTACTTATAGCTGGAATATTCTAGAAAACATTATGTGAGTTTCACCATTCTACTCATAGCTACTCACAACTAGAAGACTCTAGAAAACAGTAGGTAGGATAGAAAAGAAAAGGAAAGAAATACTACACTAGAGTGGAAGCATCTAGAAGTAGCCAAACAAAATACTACACTAGAGTGGAAGCATCTAGAAGTAGCCAAACAAATCTGGCATGTGTTTTTTCTTTCTTCTCATCTAGTGTTCCTCATCATTCTCCCCTGGTTGTTTGGAACTCACCCTCGAGTTATCTTCATAGAGCGCTTCTTCTGGATGGTAGAGAGTCAAGTCCGCAACACTGAAAGTGTTGGAGATACCCATGTCACTTGGAAGATCTATCACATAAGCATTATCATTTATCTTCCTCACGATAGAGAAGGGCCCATACCTTCACTGCCTAAGTTTCCCTTTAACACCTAAAGGCAGCCTCTCTTTTCGGAGGTAGACCATCACCTTATCACCGACTTGGAATGATTTTGGCCTCTTTTTGCAATCAACAAGTTGTTTATGTTTCTGATTTTGTGCTTCCAAAGTGCCGCGAATCTCTTCAAATAACTCAGTGTAATTATCAGCAAAGGACAATGCTGATTTCGAGTTTCCCCTTGATGGCAGCTTCACCAGGTCCACCATATGCGTTGGAACTTTAGTGTAGACAATGGAAAAATGGCTCCTTCCTGTGGATCTATGCTTGGAGTTATTGTAGGAGAACTCTGCAAGAGATAAAGCCAAATCCCATTGCCCCTTTCTTTCTCCACAAATGCAACGCATCAGATTACCCAAAAACTTGTTCACCACTTCCGTTTGTCCATCTGTTTGTGGATGAGCAGTGCTAGAAAATTTCAATTCAGTGTTGAATTGCTTCCACAAAGTGAGCAAAATGCAGCAAGAAACTTGCTATCACGGTCTGAGACAATGGACCTTGGAACTCCATGAAGTCTGACCACTTCTCGAAAGAATAGGTTTGACACATGATGAGCATCCGTTGTCTTGCGACATGGGATGAAATGAGCCATCTTAGAGAATCTATCCACGACCACAAATACAGCATCACTTCCTCGTCTTGTTTTTGGCAAGCCCAAGACGAAGTCCATAGAAATGTCCTCCCATGGAGCAACAGGAACAGGCAAAGGCATGTATAACCCTGTGTTCTGGACTTGGCCTTTGCAGGTCTAACATACGGGGCACCGTTGAACGAACTTTCCAACATCTCTCTTTAGTTGTGGACAAAAGTAGCGAGCTTCCAGGATAGCGATAGTCTTGTCCCGTCCAACATGGCCACTAAGATCACTTGAATGGAGCTCTCTAACCAGCTTGTCACACAGAGAACTTCTTGGAATGCACAAACGATCATTTTTGAAGAGATATCCATCTTGCATCAAATAGTCATCACCTAATGGTTGGCCCCTTGCGTGCTTTACCCAAACATGGCCAAAGTCTTCGTCACCCTCATACAACTCCTTTATTTGATCCATGCCCGGAAGTTCAGCTTCAAAAGAAGTCAAGAGGCATGCACGACGACTCAAAGCATCGGCCACTCTGTTAGTTATTCCAGATTTATGCACGATAAGATAGTTAAACCTCTCCAGATATGCTGTCCATCTTGCTAGCATGCGGTCAACATGCTTTTGATTTCTAAAATGCTTCAAGGATTGATGGTCGCTATAAACAATGAACTCTTTAGGCAGCAAATAGACTTCCCAAGTTTTCAACACTCTGAAAATGGCGTATAATTCTTGCTGATAGGTACTTCATTTCTGTCTAGCTTCACTTAACTTCTCACTAAAGAAAGCAATGGGCATCCTTTCTTGAGATAGGACAGCTCCAATGCCTACTCCACTTGCATCACACTCCAACTCAAAAGTCTTGTTGAAATCAGGTAGTAGCAAGACAGGAGCTTGTGATAGCTTTTGTTTAATCTCATTGAAGCTAGCTTCAGCTGCTTCTGCCCATTGGAACTTTCCTTTCTTCAAACACTAGGTAATTGGTGCCATGATAGTGCTGAAATTCTTAACAAATCGCCTATAGAAAGTTGCAAAGCCATGAAAGCTTCTTACCCCAGAAATGGTCTTAGGAGTTGGCCATTCTCGGATTGCTTCAACCTTAGAATCATCAACACGAATGCCGTCACATGTTATCACGAATCCTAGGAAAAGAAGTTGTGTTTGCAGGAAAACACATTTCTTCAAGTTGACGTAGAGCTCATTTTCCTTGGTACTTCTAGCACCTTCCGAATGTGATCAAAGTGTTCATCCTCATCCTTGCTATAAATCAAGATGTCATCGAAATAGACCACAACAAAGTGGGATAAGAAGGGTCTAAGGACTTGATTCATTAAGTGCATAAAGGTACTTGATGCATTTGAGAGTCCAAATGGCATGACTAGCCATTCAAACAACCCTTCCTTTGTCTTGAAGGCGGTGTTTCATTCACCCCCGGGTCTTATACAGATTTGATGATACCCACTTCTTAAATCTAGCTTTGTGAACACTCTTGCTCCACTAAGCTGATCCAACATATCATCCAGACGGGGAATAGGGAATCTATACCTTACGGTGATCTTGTTAACAGCTCTACTGTCCGTACACATGCGCCAAGATCCATCTTTCTTTGACGCGAGTAGGGCTGGTACAACACATGGGCTAATACTTTCTTGAATGTGCCCCTTTTGCAACAATTCCTCCACTTTCTCCTTCAATATATCATGCTCCTTTGGGATCATTCGATAGTGTGGAAGATTAGGAAGACTTGCTCCTGGAATTAAGTCAATTCTGTGCTGAATTCCTCTCATCGGTGGCAAGCCATGTGGCTCCCCAAGTATGTTCTAAAATTCTGCCAATAAACCACGTACCTTTGCTGGAATTTCAACAGTCAGGTGCTCTTCTCCCTTTACAACAAGTGCAGCACACAAATCTGCCTCCTTCAAGTCTTCCATAAACTCATGAGAGGTATGGGAGATAGTTAACATAGTTTTCCCCTCCTCCTTAGAGGTATTACCTTCGGTTTTGTTTGGTAAGATAATGATCTTTCTCTTGTTCCAAATGAAAGAATAAGAATTTTCCTTGCCCTTGTGTGTAGTATCCACATCAAATTGCCAAGGCCTCCCAAGAAGAACATGGCTGGCATCCATGTCAACCACATCACACAACACATTTGAGCGATAATGCTTACCCAAAGAAAGTGGCAGGTTGCATTGTTTGGTGATCCTCATATTCACTCCTTTCTTGATCCATCCAATAGTGTAGGGATTTGGATGATCATGGTTTCAAGCTTTAAATGGTCCACCAACTTCTGAGATATAAGATTCTCGCAGCTGCAACTATCAATCACTAGTTTGCATATCTTGCCATTCACCGTGCATTTGCTCTCAAATATTTTCTTCCGTTGTGTGTCGTCGAATTGTGGTGTGGAACATAGGACACGCTAGATCACACATACCACCTCTTCACCTTCTTCTTGACAAACCTCTTGTCCGTCTACATCTTCAGATTCGTATTCTTCCTCATCGCTTTCACCATCATGGATAGTCGTGTTAACAAATTTTCTTAGTGGGCAACCGCTGGATATGTGTCCCTCTTTACCACATTTATAGCACTTTGGGGCTTCATTTGCCTTACCCTTGCCTCTAGTTTGCTTCGAGATGGGCTGTTTTGTCTTTGGTGGAGTGGTCTTTTCTTCCACTATTAGGTTGGCTCCTAGATGAGCCTTCGGTATGAGGATATGGAGGATATGGAGCCTTAGTTGTCTTTCTCATCCTCACAAACCTCTCGGCCTTTAAGGCTAGAGCTTGTGCTTGATCAACGGACCAGATTTGTTGCATCATCAATCGATCTTGAATAGCATCATTGAGACCATTGATGTACCTTGCAACTTGTTGCTCTTCAGTTTCAACAAGGTTGCACCTCACTTGTAGCCTTAGAAACTCCTCCGTGTAATCTGAAAGAGTCCTATTTCCTTGAGCACAATTTTGAAATTGGATAAATAGGATCTGGTCATAATCAGCGGGCAAAAATCTTCCTTTCAAGAGGCCTTTCATTTGTCGCCAAGTTCTAACACGAGGTTCTCTCAGCCTGCGCTCCTCTTGAACGCGATGCTACCATGCACCAGCTCCTCCTTTCAGCTTGTATGCGACCAAAGGAACTCTACGATCGTCCGGAACCTCCATGACCTCAAAGAAAGTCTCCACTTCATATAACCAATCCAGGCACCCTTCAATGTCAACATTTCCATTAAAACTTGGGATCTCAGCTTTCACCTTGTATGTATCTCTTGCATATGTAGGGTTGGGTGCTCTTCGATATGCGTAGAGATTTGGTTCTTCAAGGGCATCATCATATTCTTCACCTTCAGAAGCCTCAACATAAATTGGCCTTCTTGAAGCACATTGAACAACATGTTGTCGTGGCGGTCTTGCTCCAAGATTACCTCTCCTTCTTCCTTGATGAACATCTTCCTCTTCTTTAGATGAATCTCCTTCATTGGTAGCAGGGGGGACACCCTTTCTTATCATCTCAACCAGCTGGTCAAATCTCCTATTAAGATCTTCACGCAGCTCTTTGATTTGTTGTTCAGCAGCATCCATCCTCTTCTCCAATTGCTCCATTGCTTGCTGCAACTTGCTCTCGAAGAGGACAGCAAGAACGATTATGGGTCAACGAGGCTCTGATGCCACCTGAAGCAGCACAAAGATTGTGGAGCGACTCCACCTTGTTGCTACTATGTGTACAGCACAAGTGTTGAAGGAACAGCTTCAACGTGCTGCGCTAGATATCGCTCTAGAGGCGAATGTAGGCTGATAGGGCAGCAAGAGTTCAATCCAGAACTCCTAGGGCACAAGATCTACTCCAAGATCTTAGATAAGAACAACAAGTTCTATTATAGGTAGGGGTACATAGTCTGGGTCCAAAGTAGAGGTGAGGACCTCTATTTATAGGGCTTTGGGAAGCCTTCACATACTTCTACTTATAGCTGGAATACTCTAGAAAACATTATGTGAGTTTCACCATTCTACTCATAGCTACACAACTAGAAGACTCTAGAAAACAGTAGGTAGGATAGAAAAGAAAAGGAAAGAAATACTACACTAGAGTGGAAGCATCTAGAAGTAGCCAAACAGATCTGGCATGTGTTTTCTTTCTTCTCATCTAGTGTTCCTCATCAAGCACCCTACGGTCAGCCCCATGGACACTACACCAACTCTCCAAGCACCAAGTGGACCGATGACAAGAGCACGTGCAAGAGCTATCGAGAACGAGGTGAGTTCTCTCGTTAGTGATTTCCACTTCGATGCACTTGGGATGTGGCTACTACCTCAAGCAGAAACACTTTGCATGCTCAGGTACCAAGGAAACAGCCATGGAGAAGCTATGGACCAAGGCCAAGCATTGACGGAAGCGGAACGCGAAGAAGAAGAACAAGTTAGGGTAAATCCTGCAATGCCTGGATGTCCGAACTCCTTCCCGGATGATCCGGCCGATCCGGACTTCTGTCTGCATCAGCCGGAGGCACCCAAAGGCCGGGCCGAAGCCGGATCATCCGGGAACCTGCCCGGATCATCTGGATCATCCAGGAACATCCCGGACGTCCGGCCTCCCGTCTGCGGCTACAACCCTGCCGGATCATCCGGGTACCTACCCGGATCGTCCGGCCTTGCCTGCGTGCAATTCGGCCCAAGTGGCCACGTATCCCTTTCTTACCCCTCTATCTCGTCCTAGACTATAAATAGACGGCCCCTCCTCTCTAGTAGGGTTAGCAAAGCATATTATTAGATCTTGAGAGAGCTTTGCTCATCTATTACTCCTCTTGGAGATCAAGACCTCCTAGGAGAAGATACCCAAGTGGACATCAAGGCCTCGTCCCCTAGGGATTGGAGAAGACTACCTCTCAAGGCCTCAATCGCTCTAGGGATTGGGACGAACTAGCTTTTGCTATTTCCTCTAGTTGACTTTGGATCCACCTACCCACCACCATTGTGGCCCCCCTCCTTCCCTCGCCACCGCTGGGCGAAACCCGCTAGCGGCTGGCGGCAGCGGGACTAGCTTCTTCATGCGTGGGGGGCCCTGTAGCGCACATATCTCGCGATCGAGGGCGGCGGTTGTCCAACTTGGCAGGCTCTCGCAGCACAGCACGCGACCTTGGCAGCGTTCCGGCACTTGCAACGGTGTGCTGCGCGCAACAGCTGGACGATGTGGTGATGATGTGTCATCACCCACGACGCACGGGCTGCGCCCCTGCGGCATGGTCGTCCCTCTACGGCGACGAGGTGCTTGCTGCTGCTGGCTGCTACATGGAGCAGGCAGTGGTGCCGGGCTCGGCCAGTGATGGTGCGGGGCACAAGCGTCTGGCCCAGATCTGGCTAGGCAACGGCGGGGGACGGTTGGATCCGGTTGCGGCGTCTGTGAATTTTTACAAGCAAGCTGTGGCACCAACTATTCAAACCCCTCAAGATCAAGCTACACTTAAGTACCAACTACCACCCCCAGTCTGATGACCAAACTAAAAGAGTCAATCAATGTTTGGAGAGTTATTTAAGGTGCATGTGCTTCCAACAACCAAAGAAATGGCACAGCTGTCTTGCTCTGGCTGAGTGGTGGTACAATAATAGTTTTCACACATCACTACAAATGACACCATTCCAAGCCCTATATGCATTCCCTCCACCAACGATTGCAGAGTCAGCCCTCCTTGACTCCATAGGTGCAGACAGTGACAATTTGCTACAAAACAATGAACTAGCACTAGGAGCGATCAAGGAGAACATGTTGAAAGCTCAAGCTACATTCTAAATTCTATGGTCCTGAGAAAGTTGGCAACACCTCTTACAAGCTCTTGCTCCCTGAAGGGTGTCAACTTCATCACACCTTTCATGTCAGTCAGCTCAAGAAGCATATAGGACCTCAGGTCATTCTAACTAAACATCTACCATTGGTTGATGAGAATGGACTTATCAAAATGGAGCCTGAAGCAGTTCTAGAGAGGAAATTAATTCAGTATTCTTGTGGTGCATTGGCTGATCAAGTGGGTGAATATGCCAGTGGAGGCAGCTACCTAGGAGGATTCAGCTTTTATCCAGAAAGTATTCCCTTCTTTTCAAGCTTGAGGACAAGCTCAGTCTCATTTGGGGGGTATTGTCAGGCTCTAGCTACTGAAGAAATGTGACACTTCCCCTGTTTCTGCATTTCGGATGTCTCTTCTGTCGTTGATCTACCAACCAGTGGCTCTCTTCAGAAGATACCGGTTCGCCAACTGGTGTCACTCTCGACCGTCGATCCTGCATCGGGCATCTCCTGAAGCTTCCACGTCGTCGTTCAACGTCCGGCAAGCTTTATCACCTGCTCTTGGTTGTAATGGCTATATAAATCCTCATCTTCCCCTCAATTCAGACTATGCTTATGTAAGTTGGGTCGTAAACTCAGCCGCCAGAGGCATGCTACAGTGACTTCCCCTTTCTCAATATAAATCCTAGCAATTGGGTCGATTTGCTCTGAATTCCCCGTAAGATCCTGTTAGATTCAATGAGTAGCAGGTCGAGTCCTGACAACGACAAACTTAGTGTATTGTTTTTTTCCTTGCTGAAAGGATGAAAACAGAAATGTAAATAGGCACCAAAAGCCACAGCAATGCAAATCTTAGTAAGTAAACATGCTTCTAAAAGTTAGAAATGAATGCTGCATAAATAAAACGGGCCCAGAAGTCAATACAGATGGGAAAGAATAAGGATTCCTCTGGACTTACCTCATTGAGGAAAGGTTCTACCAAACACAACTGAAGCTCGGTTGCTTCATCTGCTATCATGCAAAAGAAACGCTTGAAATTCCCAAGGTGGTAGCATCTACAAAGGAACAAAAGAGATATGCATCATTTCAGTTATTTACAAAAGGGACATGAAAGAAGTTAGTTGTGAATGTGAAATTGGCACTTGTTAGATGTCCACAATCATATAACGGAGATTGAAAAGGAAAAGAAAGCCATGAAGATACTGAACTGAGTTACACGAATAGATATGGGAGCATGCACAAAAAAGGTCATACACAATGAGACATAACATGTGTAAGTTACCTCAATATAGTTCTAGCAAATATCATTTCCTTTGATCGTACTATTGAAGCTGGTAATTGGCTATACCAAAAAGAGAGTGAGTTTGCCTGGAGATAAATAGAAAATTAGGCTAGGGTAACGGAAAGCGTAACGATCATGCATAGGCGAATAACACAAATCAGATATCTAGCGGGCATAAGAATGAAAAACATACCATTTTGGGTATCTTGCAACCCAAATGTAGAAGCACAAAGAAGGAATAATACTCAGCCTCTTTATTGCTTTGGGAATTGATTTTATGAATTGTATGATACATATCAAACAGAGAAAGAAGGCATTTCATCATTTGTTCCGTGTTCAGGTAACACAAGGAAGATGCATCAGAATCCTGGCAAGACCTCGCAAGTCTTTGATGGGACAGAATATGAAACTTTATCTGCAGAAATGGGCAAGCATTAGATAAATGCTGTGAGCAGAATACTATCGTCTACAATTCAGGCAACTATATTCCTCCGGCTGGAAACAGAACTGATGCCAGGAAACATAGCTATGAAAGATAGTACTCCCTCCGTCCGAAAATACTTGTCATCAAAATGGATAAAAAGGGATGTATCTAGAACTAATATACACCTAGATACATCCCCTTTTATTCATTTTGATGACAAGTATTTCCGGACGGAGGTAGTAGCATCTAAAGTACAAAAAAATAACTTCATTGCTAAGGCAAATGAAGAAAATGCATGAGAACTAATCTAAGCATAGTTGGAGAAGGAACATATATTTTTCAAAACAACTCTGGAAAATAAAGAGAATCTAAACAATCATTTGGCTGGATAATGTACTCTATCTGATTCCTTTGCATATGAAAGTTTTGGTAAACAAGGCTAACATTTTAGACGGAAGAAAAGATGGTTGCTCTGTAAGCATTGAACATCTAATTTAAGAAAGATCACACAAAGCAAAAAACTAGTTCCACCTTACCACACCAAAATCAGCTTCTAGGAATAATAATCTAAACTAATCAAAATCTTGTGTTACATAATTGAACATTTGAGCCAAAGTGCCATGAAAACTGGTAAAAGTAACAAGATAAAGATGTGAGGAAGGAATCGAGATTGGACTGTACCACATCCTCATATATGCCAATAGCTTGATCATTCACCAAATTCTGTATACTAAGATCTTGTCTCACAGACCTTGTTCTATCAAATATGAAATCATGAACGATCTCAAATGGGTAATCTGAAGAATTTAGTAAATGCCAAAGATAATCCATCGTTTCTCGTAAGACTGGAAGAGGGCGTATATCTGATGCCTGTATGCCGGTAGACGAGATAGTTCTGCAAAACTAGCAGGAAACCAAGGGTTGGAAGGGGATTAAAAATCACAGACTCCTGCTAATTTTTCTTATTAATAACCTCTTTACATATAATCAACAAAGTCATCCAGAAAACAGAAAAAAGCATAGATAACCAGCCTTGAAGTTTGGGGTTGTAACTTAACTCAGCATTGAGTTCAGGGTTGTGATATGCACTTCCCTCAACAATACTCCCTCCGTAAAGAACTAAACGCTCTTACATTTCTTTACAGAGGGAGTACAAGTCAACTGTGTTACAGGCCCAATCTCAGGAAGATCGCAAATTCAGCCTGTGTGTATTCCGGCAGTGGTTGGACAAAAGGAATGCGGGTCAGGCGTGCGCAGCAATTGTACACAACTAACATAAATAGTCCACTGTTCACCTGCAGCTTATCATTGCCAACACTGATTTTCAGTTAAGCAAAACTTCATGCGAGGCTAAGAGCATCTCTAGCAGACCCCTTAAAACCGCACGGCCCGTAAAATTCCGGCAACTGTATGGGTTTGGCCCCTTTTTTGGGCCAGACCAGAGCCTGCATAGTCGCCCCGGCCCGTAAATCTTTTACAGTGGCCCGGAAACCGCCCCCCTCGCGCAGTATAACTAAGGGTTCGCGGCCGATATACTGGGTCGAACCCTATCCCCACGCCGCCTCAATCCCTCCTCTCCCCTCTTGATTTCTCGCCGCCGGCGACTCCAACCCGCCGCCCAACTCCACCATGTGGCGCGGGATGTGGTCCTCAGGCCGCGGCGCCGGCGATGGGGACGACCTCGAGCGGAAACGGAGCGCCCGGAGGTACCTCAACCAAGGCCTTCAGCCGCCGCCGTCGCTCCTCCGCCGCGAGAAGGAGGAGTACGACCGGAGGCAGGCGTTGCTGTCCTCTGCCGTGGGCAGCTCCTCCGCCGGTGCGTCGAGCTCCCGTACGGCGCTCACGCCGATGAAAAAAGAGCCAGAGGAGCTCCCGCCGCTCCGCGCGGTGAAGAGGGAGCCGGAGCCGGAGCCGAAGCGGCGGGGCGGTGGCATTGTCAGGCCGGAGGATTTCCTCTCCCTGGCGGAGGCGGACGCCTTCGAGGCCGCCATCCTCGCGCGCAGGGCACGGGTGGAGGAGGCAGAGCATCGAGGTCGACGGGACGCCGACCTCAACAAAGTCCTCCTCGATCAGGGGCTCACGAAGGCGCAGGAGTTCGAGGACAACTTGGCGGTATGGCGCCGCGAAGCCAAGGTGCAAGACGACATCTACATCGATCTCGGCTCCGATGACGAGGATTGAGCTCCTCCGCCGCCGCAGCGTTGCCGCCGCACCCGGATGGCTCCAGAGAGCCAAACTTCGGCATTAGGGTTACGGTGGCCGTTGCTCCTCCGATCTAGTTTGTAAAAAATCGACTATGTATGACTTCTGTATGATGATCAAGTAACTATGAACGCTAGTAGTTCTACTGGAGTAGTTCGATTTCTCGCGCGAAGTTTTGATTTCAAAATTTACAGGTTCATTTTAAAGTTTCTGTTCTGCCGCGGCTGTTTCAGCCCGTATCTGAGGCATTGCCGCGAACTGTAAACGCACTTTTAAGGTCCGCGATATAAGGGGTCTGCTAGAGATGCTCTAGCTACCACATGAAACAAAACTAATCTCGCCATTTGCATGGTAGAAACAATCCAAGCACATAAGGACCAAAAGGGACTACCCATAAAGCATCAGGCTGAACCAACAGCATGTATAAATCAGGAATAACCTCCACGCGTATATGGATAATTGGAGATCATGGACGGCTCACCTTCTTGACGGCGAGGGAATGGGACGTGCGCATGGGGTCGCTGCACACACGCTCGAACACGGCCAGATCCCGGAGCCGCTCCCTCTGCGCTCTCTCCGTAGCTGCAACAGAAACATTAGCAACAATGAGTTTTTATTTTTGGAACAGTGGTCGGGCCCAGAAGGTTCTGGACCCGGAGCTTTCGTTAATTTCCAGCAGCTGCAGTACAAATCTCAGACCAGGACTCAAAGGAAAATAAAACTACAGCATAGTCCCTGAAACTTGCAAGGAGGACCCTATCCAGAGAATCAAGATTACAATTGGGTCCAAATGTCAGCTCCAGCACAGATTCAGTCCGGCCATCACCGGGGACAAGACCACTTGGAATCACTGGACCGCCACCACTCCATCTCCGGCCGAAGACGGAAGAGGAAGACTCCATACCGAAGCTGAATAGCTGCCTCCCTAATAGCATCAAGCCTGGAGGAAGAAACGAAGCCAGCGCAGACGCCATGGCTTCACGGGGACGCCATTCGGCCAGAAAGGTCACCGGAGAGGCGGCAGAGACCGGCAGCAACAGTGCGGGGCGTAGCTCCACCCCAGGCACCGATGAGAGTATGCACCAGCCCAATTGGGAGAATCTTGATCCCCACCTCGTCCTCTTTCCTTTCCCATCACAACGACAGCAACAAGAAAACAGGACTAAGCGATGGCCATCCTCCAAATCAGGGACGAGATCGAGCTTATTGAAGAAGCTGGAGTCAGATCCGCCTCCCGCAGCTTCTCTCCACCACGGAGAGCAGCCGGAAAGCGAAGCTGAACGGCGTCCGGCACCGCTCGTAAGCGCCGACGCATTGCTTCTACTCGGCATCACGCCATACCCCACGGAGGGAAGTCTAACCTGGCCCTACACTTAATCCTAGACCTACTGTACAGAGCGGGAACCTGGCATCCTTTCCCAAGCTCGCTCGCGACGGCAGCACCGCCGGAGGAGGAGGGCAAAGGAGCCGGGCGGAGCTTTGCCTGTGCGACTCTCAAGGGAACCCGGTGGGGAGCTTCGGTTCTCCGAACAGGTCAACAGCTCCGTGCAGGCTGAGAGGAATTGGACAAGGATGTTACCCGGGCACATGTCGGGACAGGTGCCCACGATCGGCGGGGCGTCGCTGGGGATGACCGCGGCGGCAGAGGCGGTGGAGGGAGGAGGTTGTGTGGAGGGGCGGCCGCGGTCTTCACATCGGCCCCGCCATCCTCGGCCGCGGGCGTTGCCGCGCGCGTAGCTCCGGCCCCGATTGCCCGCCCCGTCGCGGCGGTCCATGCTCTCGGTTGAGAAGGAGCTTCGCCCCGTGGCCGCGACCTCGGGGATAGTTCGGTAATTTGTCGCCGATGGAAAGGGGACGCGGGCGGAGTGTAAAGCGTGGTTGTGATGGCAGACCAGATACAGATGTAAGGCCAACTCCACCGGGCGACTCCATTTTGTTCGGCCTCATCTGTTTGGGGGTAAAAAGGACAAACCAGACGGTTCAGCGCGCGACGGCCCGGATCCATCTTGTCTGTTTTGTGTCCGGGCCGACCTAATTTGAGCGCAACTTGCGTCTGATTTGGGTCGCGGCGGACGGCAAACGGACGCGCGCTCGTCCGCGTCGGGGCCGCGTGGCAGGCGGCCACATACCTCCCATCTGCCAACATTAATGCACACGGGCGGGTGGCCCCACCTGTCATCCGGCCATTGAACGGTCGCCGTCCTTCTTAAATGGGACCCATGGACCGGTCATCGTCCTCATCACTTCCCACTCCGGCCCCTGTCTGCCCCCTCGAAAGCCAACACGCCCAAACCCTAGCCGCTCCCCATCCTCGAACTCGCCGGCCGGCCGCAGCCATGGGGCTATGGAACTACGGCCGCAAGAGAAGCACGACCGCGAGGCCAGCTCTTCCTCGGGCCGCCGCCACGGCTCCGTGAAGAAGGAGGAGCCAGCGTCACCGCCGCGCTCCTCCCATCGAGCCCCCGCGCCGGCCCCCTTCACCATCGCCCCTAGGCCTGCCGGCGAGCGCGACCGGCAGTACCTCAGCGCGGACGTGTGCCGGCGCTACTGGGAGACGAGGACGCCGGTCCCGTGGAGCGACGTCCACCTCCCCAACAACTGGCACCTCAGCGCCGACCGGGTCCCGATCCCGCCGGTGTCGATGGGCGGCCGTGCGCACCGCGATGAGATCGAGCGCCGCCGCCTCCTCCTCCCGGACGACCTATACTACGATGATAGGTACGCCCCTGATTCCATGCTCTCGGGCATGTGGCTCCAGGACGAGCACGACACGCGCCGCGCGTCCTACTTCGTCGGCACGGTGTCGGGGCCGCGGCGGCCACGTCGAGAGGTGCGCGGGCGTACGCGGGTGCGCGGCCTCACGCCCACGTCGTCGCCTTCCCCGTCTCCGTTACCACCTCCACCTCCTCGCATGACAGCAGAGGAGGAGGCCCGGCTCATGCAGCGTGTCATGGAGGCCTCCATGAACACGCACGACGAGCGCCAATGGGACGGCTTGGAGGAGGCGCTGGCACTCTCTGCCACCGGCGACGTCGCCTTTCTCGAGCTGGAGATGGTGGCCATCAAGGAGAAGGGGAGGAGGGAGGAGGCGATGGAGGAGGAGCCGATGGCCGCGTTCCACCCCAGCCTGGTGGGCCAGCAATGGAGTTGGTCGTGCACCGCGCCGGAGATGGCTGACGTCGTGGGGGGCGTGAACTGGTTCCCCACGTCGCCGCGATCACCGGAGCGGGAGGCCTTGCCATGGGAGGAGGTGGTGCAGGCACCTCCGGCCTTCCAGGCCGCCCCCGTGTACCATGCGTCGTCGTCCCACCTCTGGACGCCACCAGCCTACGTCGACCTCGTCAGCGACGACGATGACACCGGCGGCCACTAAAGACGGCGAGGGTCATGGCATCGACGGGCGCGGCAAGAGCGCGCGGTGGCATTTTTTATTTTCTTTTTATGTTAATTATGGCACTGGGCCATTAAGTGAACTGCTAAATTGGGCCGTTTTTGTGGCCGTGACCCCCCTAACCAAGTTTTATGTTTTTTAAACTGCACTTATTTACTTTTTTAGTCATTTTATTTACGTTTTTCTGTTTTTTTAAATCATGTCCAATGCGGACATGATTTGAGGTGTGGCCGCGTGGTGGGCGCACTCACGACCCAACGGACAGGACCGGACACGGGCGAACCCATCGCCGCCCCAAAGGGCAAAATCCGGCCAAACCGGACGTCCGTTTGAGGTCGTGCGGTGGAGTTGGCCTAAAAATAAGTAGCAAAAGACTCGTGCGTTGCAACGGGAGACAACATTGGCTGCATTGCAATGCGAGAAAAAGAATAATTTCTTTTGTATTCCTAACTTAATAATGTGAATTAAAAGAATGATTTAATTGAATAATGCAAAAAAATGTATGAAGATGCATGGAATAAACGTTAGTACAAGTATTTTATTTTATGAAGAAAAAAAAGGAAAAAGTATGTGTTTACCTCCAGCCGGTAGGGCTGTCAACAAAGCTCGGACTCAATGTACTGCTCCATGCTCGATTAACTTATTTTTTGTGGATCATGCTCGATTAACTATATACTCAAATTTGAGTTCAACATGCTTGCCTCCTTCGGTGGCCTGTCCAAAATTCACACTTTCAAGATCAATGCAAGATGGCCATTTTGACTGGTTGATATGTTAAATAGGGAACATGTAGTTTCCAATAGAACATGATGTATTGTGCTCTAAATTTGTATTATTGCTTCATTGGTTGCTTATTTATTGTAAGGGCATATTTCTCCCTATGCGATTTTGGTGATTGATGACAATGCATTTGCGGACTAATCGCGTGCATTGAGTTTTTCAGAGATCTCATGTATAGGCACAAGACGATTTGGTGCCCCTCGGAGTCTATCGAAGACGGCAGTTTTCTACGTTTCTTTTGGGTGAATTTGAGTCATAGGAAAGTTGTACTATTAAGAGGGGGGCCGTTTCGGAAAGGTTAGGGTGGAATCAACAAGTACACATTTGTTCCTTTGCACCACCTTTCCTTCGCTTCATTGAAGCACCGGTTGTTTACCCTTGCCTATGTGAAGATGAAGGCCTCCAAAGTGCTATAGTTTCTGTGGCGTGCGGTAGTACTGCTCAAGGGAGCAGTAGTACCGCAACTGCCCACGGTAGTATCGCCAAGGTACGCGGTAGTACCGCGCTGTGCGGTAGTACCGCTCCTCCTGAGCGGTAGTACCGTGGCCTCCAGCCCAGAACACTGGCATGAGCGAAATTAATTTTTTACTTCCGCGCCCTACGTGGTAGTACCACTCCTCCTGAGCGATAGTACCGTGGCCTCCAGCCCAGAACACTGGCATGAGCGAAAGTAATTTTTTACTTCCGCGCCCTACGTGGTAGTACCACTCCCTGGGAACGGTACTACCGTGCCGGATTTTCGCACAATCTAGATCTCAGCGGAAGTGGCCACGGATGTAATTTTATTAGTCTGTGCCTTCCCAGCCCAGTTGAACCCTACCTTGCGGTAGTACCGCAAGGGCGCGCGGTAGTACCGCTTCGGCGGTTCTATCGCTCGTTGCTATATGCAACAAGGCCTCTTCTGGTCTCTACCGCGTGGGCGGTAGTACCGCACAGGCTAGTGGGAGTACCGCAAGACCTTGCGGTATAGTACCGCGAGCCTGTGCGGTAGTACCGCATGTTGCGGGTTGAATAAGTGGGTAACGGTTGGATCTTTCCTCCCACTATATAAAGGGGGTCTTCTTCCCCAAGTTGACCACCTCTTCCCTCCCCAAGCTTCATTTTTGCCCGATCTCTCTCCCTAGCCAATCAAACTTGTTGATTATCTAGGGATTGGTTGAGAAGGCCCCGATCTACACTTCCACCAAGAGAAATTTGATTCCCCCCACTAATCCCTTGCAGATTTTGTTACTCTTGGGTGTTTGAGCACCCTAGACGGTTGAGGTCACCTCGGAGCCATATTCCATCGTGGTGAAGCTTCGTGCTGTCGGTGGGAGCCTCCAATTAAGTTGAGGAAATAGACCCAACCTTGTTTGTAAAGGTTCGGTCGCCGCCTTCAAGGGCACCAATAGTGGAATCACGGCATCTCGCATTGTGTGAGGGCGTGAGGAGAATACGATGGCCCTAGTGGCTTCTTGGGGAGCATTGTGCCTCCACACCGCTCCAACGGAGACGTACTTCCTCTCAAAGGGAAGGAACTTCGGTAACACATCCTCGTATCCACTGACTCCACTCTTGGTTATCTCTCACATTTACTTGTGCAAGATTATTTTGTGTTGTTTCCTTTGCTTGCTTGTGTGCTTGTTGTTGTTGCATCATATAGGTTGTTCACCTAGTTGCACATCTAGACAACCTACTTTGATGCTAAGTTTAATTTTGTCAAGAAAAGCTAAAAATTGTTAGTTGCCTATTCACCCCCCTCTAGTCAACCATATCGATCCTTTCAATTGGTACCAGAGCCTCGTCTCTTTATTTAAGGACTTTGCCGTCCGAAGAGTATGGTTGACACCACGGACAAAGTGGAGGGTCACCCCGGTGCGAATCCCACTTTGTCCGCGGCCGATGCAGGATCCTCGGTCTCTCGTGAGGAGTTCAATGTGGCTATGGACACATTGAAAACCTCCATGATGGCCGAGGTTGAAGGCATGTTTAAGGAGTTTCTTGATGGACTTAAATTATCCACCGAAGTGGTTGATCCCGCTAACAAGGTGACGGTTGCTAACTCCGAAAAGGGGGAAGCTAGTAACGAGCATGCTCCTATGCCTAGTGGTAGAAGTGGGAGTGGCATCTTTGCCCATGTTGAACCTCCACTTACTTATGGAGGACCGGTTCCCTCCACTCATATGAATCATGTTGGTCCTCCTCCTAAGCTTGTGAAAAATGAGGATTTTGCGTCTTGGGTGTATCGCTTTAAACGTCATTTAAATTAGAGTTCTACTAATCTTTGGAGAATTATTAAGCAAGGTTTCTACCCGCACGACCCAAGCAACTTCACTCCTAGAGAAGCCACAGATCATCAATTCAACGAGTCCGCTCTTTTCATTCTCCAAGAAGCAATCCCTCCCGAAGATATTGCACACCTCCGACCTTTCACCGTGGCCAAGGAAGCATGGAAACATGTTGTTTCCATTTACAAGGGAAGTGCTAGCATTCAACGCTCCAACTTTGAAGTGGTACAAGATGAAGCCGATGAGTTTGTTATGAATGAATATGAAGAACCTCGTGAGCTTTACCGGAGATTAACCACTCTCGCGGTCTCACTCCGAGATCATGGGAGCAAGGATACAGATGACAATTGGATCAAGCACAAGTTTCTCAAGGCCATGATGCCTTACCACAAGGCCATGTCATCCGCCATCCGTCAAAGGCCGGACTTTCACGCCTTGTCCTCAAGTGAAGTGTTGGATGAGTTTGTTGCTATGAGGATCTTGGACAAGACCGCCGACAATGTGGTGTTGTGTTCTCAACGATCAAAGAAGCCCAACCTTGGTTTGAAGGCCAAGGCTAGTATGGAATAAGAGAGTGAAGATGAAGAAGAGGAATGTTGCCCCGAAGATACCAAATATGCTTATCATGAGCACATGGCTCTTGCGTCACGGCAATTTTGGAGCAAGAAGAACACAAGGCCCAACTTCAACAAGAACAACTCAAGTGGCACCAAGGGCAAACAACGTGTGAGGACATGTTATAATTGTGGCAATGTGAGCCACTTTGTTGCGTAATGCTCGTGTGAGAAGAGGGAAGACAATGGAGGCAAGCTTATCCGAAAAGACAAGGCCAAGTCCTTCCCCAACAAGAACAACTTCACCAAGAAGACTCCTCCCAAGGGGTTGGTGGCACGAGAAGAGTACAATGAGGAGGAGGAGGATGATCAAGACAGTGAGACAGTTGCCATGGCCTCCGTTGCCATTGCAACATCTCCACGGGTGTCCCTCTTCGACTCACCCAATGAGAACATCACCGCCAAGTGCCTCATGGCTAAAGCCACCAACAAGGTAACCCCCAACGTCAAAACCACCATCACAACTAATCCTTCCTTGATGTATTGCATTGATGAAAGTGAGGGGTTGAAGGAGGAAGAAAATGAATTTGAGTCTTTTATGAGTAAGCTCAAGGGTAAATCCAAGAAGCACTTCGTTGCTCTCTTGGAACAACTTGGTGAAGCCAATAACATGATCGAGACTCACGAAGAAACCATCTCTAATATGGAAGAGCATAGTCGTGACTATGCCAATGAGATATCGGATCTCTCTAATGCGCTTGAGGAAGAGCGTCACCATCATTTGGCTCTTGAGGAGTCACACAACGATGATCATGCTAAGTTAAAGAAAGATCTTGATCATGCTCTTGTTGTATCTCGTGTGCTCAATTCCGAGAAGGCTAAACTTGGGGTTGACCATGATAGGCTCAAGGAGGAGCTTGACATACTTGACAAGGTTCACAAGGCCTTGAAGGGTGCTCATGCAAGCCTCAAAGAGTCTCATGATCAACTCCAAGTGAAGCTAACCAAGTAGAAAAAGGCAAGTTTCCTCATATGGTTTAAATTGATAACGCAAATGCTACTAACCCGTGTTATAAGCATGTGCATCTTGTGGAGGAGAATGCCAAGTTGAAGGAGCAACTTGAGAAAGGCCTTGTGTTGTGCATACAAGGAGAGAAGAACCTCAACAACCTTTTGAGCAATCAAAAGGAAGTTGTGCCAAGGAGGGGATTGGGTTTGCACCCAAGTCCAAGAAGCAGAAGAAGAATGACAAGACCATGCAACATCCTCCTCTTAAGCAAACCTTTGTGAAGGAGGGAGAGGGTACTCCTAAGGAGAAGAAGAACAACACAAAGGGTGGCGGTGTCAAGAAGGGCAATGCTACTCCTTCCAATAAAACCGGCGATTTTAACCCTTCTTATGTGTTATGCCATGCTAGTGATGGGCATGTTTATGCCAAATTTGTTGGTTCTTATTATGAGTACATTGAATGGTCTATTTGGGTTACTAAGACCCTTGTTGCTAACATCAAAGGACCCATTACAAAATGGGTACCTAAAACCAAGCATTGATCTCTTGTAGGTGTTTGCTTCCGGTGGGGGATCATGGTTGCTCGATAGTGGAGCCACAAATCATATGACCGGAAGAAAGGACTTGGTGGTGGACGTGCATAAAGTTTCATCTATGCCCACCAATTTCAAACGGGGTGATGCTTCATCCTCTAAGGTATTGGGGCTTGGCAAGGTTGTCATTTCTCATGATCTCACGATTGAGAAAGTCATGCTTGTTGAGTCCCTTGCATACAACTTACCTTCTGTTAGTCAACTTGCACTCATGGGCTTTGCCACTTTCTTTGATATTGATACCGTGGCCCTCTTGTGGAGTAAGACTCTTAACGTAGCCTTTGTTGGGCATGCCGAGAAAGGTCTTTATGTGATTAACTTTTCGGAGTGACCCACTAAGACCGCGACATGCCTAATGGCTAAAGTTGACGTGGGATGGCTTTGGCATCGCCGTTTAGCCCACGTCAATATGAGATCTTTGCAAAATCTTCTCAAGGGGGACCATGTCCGTGGACTAACAAATGTTAGTTTTGCCAAAGATCGTGCTTGCAGTGCTTGTATCGAAGGAAAGCTACATGAGAAGGCTCACCCTCACATGACTATCATCTACTCAAAGAGGCCCTTGGAGCTCCTTCACTTGGATCTCTTTGGGCCTCCATCTTTTGATAGTTTTGGGGGTAGAAAGTATTGCTTGCTGATTGTAGATGATTATTCAAGATACACTTGGGTATATTTGTTAAAGAGGAAGAGTGAGACTCAAGAAACCATCATCGACTTTGCAAATGAAGCTCAATGTTAACACAATGCAAAGATCTTGACAATAAGAAGTGACAACGGCCGAGTTCAAGAACTACACCTTGGATGAGTTTCTTAGTGATGAGGGGATCAAGCATCAATATGTTGCACCATATACCCCTCAACAAAATGGTGTAGCGGAGAGGAAGAATCAGATGTTGATGGACGCGGCAAGGACCATGACGGCGGAGTTCAAGTCTCCTTACAACTTTTGGGTCGAAGCCATCAATACCGCTTGTCATGCATCCAATCGGATCTATCTCCGCAAAGGCTTGAACAAGACTCCATGTGAGATACTTACCGGTAACAAGCCCAACCTCAAGTACTTCCGGGTGTTTGGTTGTAAGTGTTTCATTCTCAAGAAAGGTGTCCGTTTATCTAAATTTGAGGCTAGAGCTCATGAGGGCATATTTGTTGGTTATGCTACAAAATCTCATGCTTACCGTGTCCTCAACAAGTCCACGAGACTCATTAAGGAGACGTGTAACGTGGAGTTTGACGAGAATAACGGCTCCCAAGTGGAGCAAAGTGGTACTTGTGATGTAGGTAATGAAATTCCTCCCCAAGCCATAAGAAGAATGGGTGTTGGTCATATCCTACCCATTGAGGAACCCCTTGCGGTCGAAGGAGAAGGACAAAGTTCCACTCAAGTGGAGCCATCACCAACGCAAGACCCACACGCTTCCGAAGAACAAAGTGAAGGCCCTCAACCAAGTGAACAAGATCAAGGGCAAGATAAATCTCAAGATGGTGGTGAACCACCAAGTGATGCCCAAGGTCAAGTTCTCCCTCCTAGGCAAGTTCAAAATCAAGAGCAAGCTCAAGATCAAGAACAAGCTCAAGATGATCAAGTTACTGCTCCTCAACTATCTCTTGAGGAGGAATTGGAGCCTCGTGCTGCCAAGATTGCTTCCAAGCTCACTACCAAAGATCATCCTATGAAGAATGTGCTTGGAAGTTTGAGAAAGGGGGTAAGCACTCGTAGACAATTAGAAAACTATTGTGAACATCATGCATTTGTTTCTTGTGTTCAACCCCAAAAGGTCTATGAGGTGCTCGAGGATCCGGATTGGCTCAATGCCATGCATGAAGAACTCAACAACTTTGAGCACAACAAGGTGTGGAGATTGGTGCCAAGGCCAACGGGGAACCATAATGTCATTGGAACCAAGTGGATATTCAAGAACAAGCAAGATGCTCATGGGATTATCATTCGCAAAATGGCTCGTTTGGTAGCACAAGGCTACTCCCAAGTCGAGGATACCAACTACGGTGAAACCTTTGCTCCCGTTGCTCGCCCTGAATCTATTCATTTGTTGATTGCTTATGCTTCTAATCATAACTTCAAGTTGCAACAAATGGATGTGAAGAGTGCTTTTCTTAATGGTCCTATTAAGGAGTTGGTGTATGTCAAACAACCCTCGGGGTTTGAGGATCCCAAGTTCCCCAATCATGTGTACCAACTCGATAAGGCACTCTATGGCCTTAAACAAGCCCCACGTGTGTGGTATGAGCACCTTACCGAGTTGTTGCAAGATTGTGGGTTTGAATATGGTAAAATCGACCCCACTCTTTTTACTAAGAAGGTCAAAGGGGAGTTGTTTGTATGCCAACTATATGTTGATGATATTATCTTTCGTTCTCCTAACAAATCCTTCAATGAGGAGTTTGCCGCTCTCATGACCTCGAAGTTCAAGATGTCCATGATGGGGGAGTTGAAGTTCTTTCTCGGGTTTGAAATCAAACAAAGAAGAGAATGAACCTTCATCAACCAAGCCAAATACACTCAAGACATGCTTAGGAGATTCAAGCTAAGTGATGTCAAGCCGGCTTCCACTCCAATGCCCGTCAAATGCCAACTTGACATTGATCCCAATGGTAAAGCGGTGGATCAAAAGGTATATCATTCCATGATTGGCTCCTTGCTTTACCTTTGTGCATCTAGACCGAATATCATGTTGAGTGTGGGAATTTGTGCATGGTTTCAAGCCGCACCTAAGGAAAGCCACTATGTGGCGGTCAAGCGAATCTTTCGATATTTGGCTCATACTGCAAACTTTGGCTTATGGTACCCAAGAGGAGCTAACTTCAACCTTTTGGGCTATTCGGACTCGGATTGGGCGAGAGAAAAATAGGAAGTCAACCTCTGAAGGGTGCCAATTTCTTCGTTGCTCTTTGGTGAGTTGGTCTTCTAATAAGCAAAGATGTGTGTCCCTCTCGTCCACCAAAGTGGAGTATGTGGCTGCCGGTAGTTGTTGTGCTCAACTTCTATGGATGAGGCAAACTTTAAAGGATTACGGTGTCATTTGTGACAAAGTGCCTCTTTGGTGTGACAATGAACGTGCCATCAAGATCTCTCTCAACCCGGTGCAACACTTCAAGACGAAGCATATTGAGATTCGGTATCAGTTCATCCAGGGTCACATTAGGCGAGGGGAGATCGAGCTCAAATATGTCAATACTCATGATAACCTTGTAGATATTTTCACGAAGCCCTTGGATGAAGCAAGATTTCACAAGTTAAGGCATGAGCTAAATATCATTGATTCGAGCAATGTGGCTTGAACCTTTGCATACCCCACCATACTCGTCTTGATATCTTATTTAGGTGTAGGCATGGACATAGGGGAGTGTTGTTCTCTCAATGAACTCTCCCTCCCCCCATTATGCATAAATTGATCAACTCTTTCACATTAGCCATTTTTATGGTACTTGTGCTTCAAAGACGAGTTTTGGTCATGGGCCCAAGGATAATTCTTCGCGGTGCCATACCAATTGACTCAAACATAGGTGGCTCCAGCCACCGCCCTCTCTCCTTGAGAGGCTTTGGTTTGCGCTTTGTTCTCGTTGTCTTTTTATCGGAGTAATGGGCCACGGGTAGCCTAACCCGAGTCCCTGAACCTTTCAAGACATTGGGCCGGCGACGCCTCATGAACCTCCATAATGAAGCGTCGCCTTCTGATGGCCGGCTGGCTCAAACGCCCGGCTGCCAGAAGAGGGTCAAGTACCAAAAGACGACACCAAGACGGGCCGACTCTGTCGGTGTTCTGGGAATGGGGGTCCCCAGACTTGCCTGCCTGCGGCCTATGGCGTGGCTCAAGGAGTGGCTCAGCACGGCCCATCTTCATAAACTCAAGCTCAAGACCCTCGCGAGGGGCCAAGCCTCGCGGGGCGGACGATGCAAGGCTTCCTCAGGAACGGCCTCACCAGACAGGCTCGCGAGGAGGTGGAGAGATCAAGGCAGGGGTACCTCGCAAGGTGCTCGTGACGTAAGCCATGACGATCGAGACCAGGCGGGCGTCGGCCTGCGTAGTGTCCTTGCTCCCTCTTTGGTGCAAAGGGGGCAAGCGCAGGCACGGAGTACCGAAGCATCAAGCAAAGGTTACCATTTCGGTGCAACGAGACCAAGACCAGCAGAGCGGCAGGACGGAGGTCACCGTGGAGCCGAAGACGGCGCCATCGCCAGTGCCTTTGGCAGTCGAAGACCAACCTTAGTCAGGATAACTTGTACTAGATGTTCCCCTTCAAAATGGTCGTTGTTGGCTCCCTTCCCGCTCAATATTTGGGGAGAGGACCAGGGCCTCTATATATAGGGATAGCCACCACAGTAGAGGGCAGCTCGGAGAGTTCTCATCAGATCCAGAGGCGATCGAACTCACCCAAGTAGTTCACCGCACCAGCCCAAGAACACCTCTCGCGAGGCTGTTCTTCCTCTGTACTATTCATCATCAGCCCCTGAGGCAATCCATCACACCACATAGTGGATTAGGGTATTACACCACAACGGTGGCCTGAACCAGTATAAACCTTGTGTCCCTTGCGTTGCTCATCGTGTAGCTTAGATTCATAGCGAGGCGTTGGGACGTGGATCGGTAGGGGGAAGATCTTCGTGCGCACCCCAGAGTTCAAACCTTAAGGGTTTTGCCGGAACCCGATATCTGACATTTGGCGTGCCAGGTAGGGGTGCGCTAGAGCTCTCCCTTCCGTCGACCCGCTCTCCATCAACACCGCGCTTCGCCCTCATGGCGGATAACGTGTCTCCCGCTTCGGCTGCCGACACCGGCACTAGGGCTAGGAGGCTCCAAGCCTTGGCCCCCGCCTTGCGACGGGTGCAATGGCTGAACAAGTTCAAGCCAGAGATGCTGCCGCGCTACGACGGCGCGGCGGATCCACTAGCTTTCCTGCTGGCATATGAGGAGGCCGTCCTCAAGGCCGGGGGCGACGATAGGGTCATGGCTAACTGGCTTCCCATGGCCCTCACCGGTGTTCCGCGCATGTGGCTGCTCCACCTGCCAATGGCTTCGGTGGCCTCCTGGGAGGAGCTACGCAACCTCTTCCTCGCCCATTATGCTGCGCCGGCGCCCCCAGTTATCGCAGCTCTCCTGGGCGGCTCGCAAGCGCCACCCTCGAGCCGCCACGTCAAGTTGTTCGTCCACCGGATCGACGCCGCCCTCACGTGCCACGTAGCCCCTCCAGGTTGGGTGGCACCCCAAGGCCGACTTGACCTTCAGCTCGGATGATCACCCCGTCAAGACCGCCTGCTCGGGTGCGCTCCCGATGCTATGCACTCCCACCATCTGCCAGGTGGCCGTCACCAGGACCCGCATCGACGGCGGTGCCGGCCTCAACGTGCTCCCGGTGGAGGCCTTCAGCCTCCTCCACGTGCCCCTGGAGCAACTCCGACCCAGCAAGTCCTTCTCGGGCGTCGGAGGTAGTTCCACTGGCTCCCTGGGGCAGATCCGCCTCCCGATGACCTTTGGCACCAACGACAACTTCCGCATGGAGCTAGTCAACTTCGACATTGCCCCCATTGGCCTCCCGTACAACGCCATCCTCGACTACCCTGCCTTGGCCCAGTTCATGGCAGCGACTCACCCGGCCTACAACCTCATGAAGATGCCCGGGAGCAGTGGCGTCCTCACCGTAGCTGGAGAATACAAAGGATGCTCTGTAGGCGCTCAAGCTCGCCTTTAGGGCGGCCGCAGTGACGCAGCCCGCAAGCGCCGACACCCTCAAGGCCAAGGGGTTGCGCCAACCAAGAAGAAGCAGCTGTTCACCCAAGACAAGGCAGAGACTAAGCAGGTACCAGTCGATAAGGATGGATCCTCCGGCGCCACCTTCACCATAGGCGCCAATCTCGACCCCGAGCAAGAGGAGGCTCTAGTGAGATTCTTGCGCGCGAACAAGGAGGTGTTCGCGTGGGAACCCAAGCAGCTAGCGGGGGTCCCAAGGCAGGTGATCGAGCACCACCTGAACATGTGCCCCAGTGTGCGCCCCGTGAAGCAGAAGGCAAGGGGCAGTCCACCGAGAAGCAGGCCTTCATCGTCCAAGAAACCCGCAAGCTAGAAGCCGCGGGAGTCATTCGCGAGGTTCGCTATCCGGAATGGCTGGCAAACCTGTTGTTGTGCCGAAGAAGGGAGGAAAGGAGCACATGTGCGTCGACTTCACCAACCTCAACAAGGCCTGCCCTCAAGATCCGTTCCCGCTCCCTCGCATCGACCAAATTGTTGACTCCACCACTGAGTGTGACCTGTTGTGCTTCCTGGATGCCTTTTTTGGCTATCACCAAATCAAGATGGCGGTAGAAGATGTGGAAACAACGACCTTCCTGACCCCGTGCGGGGTGTACTGCTACACCTGCATGCCGTTCGGACTGCGCAATGCATGCGCAACCTTTCAGCGACTGATGCATATCGCCTTGGGCCGGCAGCTCGGGAGAAACGCTGAAGCCTACATCGACGACATCGTGGTGAAGTCTCGGGTGGCCAAGACCCTGATACAGGACCTGGAAGAAACCTTCGTGAGCCTTCATGAAGTGGACCTGCAGCTCAACCCGGAGAAGTGCGTGTTCGGCGTTCCTTGTGGCAAGCTTCTGGGCTTCCTCATGTCCCACAGAGGTATCGAGGCTAACCCAGAGAAGGTCAAGGCAATCGAAGACATGAGTCCGTCGCAAACCCTCAGGGAAATGCAGAAGCTCACCGGGCGAGTAACCGCGTTAGGGCGCTTCATCTCCAAGCTGGGGGAACGTGACCTACCCTTCTTCAAGCTGATGAAGAAGAAGGGTCCGTTTGAATGGACTCAAGAGGCCGACGAAGCATTCCAAGATCTCAAGAAGTACCTGACCAGCCCTCCGGTGATGGTGGCTCCACGCCCTCAGGAGCCGTTGGTGATCTACCTCGCCGCAACACCCTACTCCGCCAGCGCAGCTCTGGTGGCAGTTCGGGAGGAGTGCCGGGTCAAGGTTGCCTCGACCGCAACCCCGACCGCGGCAGCTCAAGGCCAGGAAGGCCTCGCGAGGGCCACGACCTCGGCAGATGGGGACCAGCCTCAATAGGAAGATGCCTCCGGGGCTGAGGGGACCTCACCAAGCAGTCAGGAGCCGGGGGCTCAAACGCCTCTGGAGGCGCTTGACTCTCCGGAGGGTGCGGGCTCCGTCAGCACGCCCACCCTCATTGAGCATCCCATGTATTTCGTCAGCACGGTGCTGCGGGATGCAAGGGCATGGTACCCCATGCCCCAAAAGCTCTTGCCCGCGCTATTGGTGGCCTCTCGGAAGCTGTGGCACTACTTCCAAGGTCATCCCATCAAGGTTGTCTCAGCCTACCCATTGGAGAGGGTGCTCAGGAGTCCCAACTCCGCTGGAAGGGTCGCTGAATGGAACATCGAGCTGCAAGCGTTTGAATTAGAATTCAGCACAACCAAAGTCATCAAAGGAGCCGCACTTGCAGATTTTGTGGTAGAATGGATAGAGGCGCCGGGGCTCGAAGCAGGAGAAGATCGGTCGCTTTCCCCAGGAAGCGAGGCACTGGACGACTGGGTTATGCACTTCGATGGAGCATTCTTGCGACATGGCGCAAGGGCCGGCGCAGTGCTTATATCCCCCACTCAAGACGAGCTCTATTACGCCGTGCAACTCTATTTCCAGCAAGGCGAAAAGGTTTCCAACAACATAGCAGAATACGAGGGCCTCATAGCAGGCTTAAAGGCTGCGGCCGCACTGGGGGTGAAGCGCCTCATCATCAAGGGTGACTCATAGCTCCTCGTCAACTTCTCCAACAAAGTATATGAGCCCAAGGACGAGCACATGGAGGCGTATCTTGCAGAAGTGCGCAAGATGGAAAAGCAGTTTTTGGGGCTAGAGCTGCAGCATGTGCCTCGCGGCACCAATCAGGAGGTTGATGACATCGCCAAGAGGGCATCGAGGCGGCTGCCTCAGGAGCCTGGCGTTTTCGAGGAACGACTCTTCAAGCCCTCTACAGCACCATCACTATCAAGCACAGTGCAACCTCGGGAGGATCTCCCTCAACTGCCTGCCTCAGGAGCCCCGGCCTGTGGCCCGACCTCAGGAGCACGCTTTCTCCTAGCGCTGGAGCCTCAGGAAGGATGCTGGACTGCGGAGCTCAAGGATTACCTGATGCAAGGGACTCTACCAGGGAAAGAAGAGGATGTGGAACGCGTGGCCCAGCAGGCCATGGCCTACTGCATCCAAGACGGAGAGCTCTACCGGAAGCGGCCCAATGGTGTTTCCCTGCATTGCATCTCCAGGGAATAGGAGAAGGAGTTGCTGGTAAACATTCATGGTGGAGACTGTGGGCACCACTCATCATCACGGACCCTCGTCGGCAAGGCATTTTGTAGCGGGTTTTATTGGCCTACATCACTCAATAACGCAATCGAGCTGGTGAAGGCTTGTGAAGCCTGTCAATTCCACGCCAAGCAGATTCATCAGCCAGCTCAGGGCCTGCAGACCATTCCACTCTCGTGGCCGTTCGCGGTTTGGGGCTGAACATTTTGGGCCCGTTTCCTCGGGCGCCAGGGGGCTATCGCTACCTCTACATCGCCATCGACAAGTTCACCAAGTGGGCAGAGGTGGAAGTTGTCTGTACCATCCCAGCTGGCTCCATAGTCAAGTTCATCAAGGGCCTCGTGAGTAGATTCGGGGTGCCTAATCGCATCATCACCGACAACGGTTCGTAGTTCACCAGCAGTCTCTTCAAAACATATTGTGCTAACCTTGGAACGCAGATATGCTGCGCTTCGGTGGCACACCCTTAGAGCAACGGCCAGGCTGAACGCGCCAATGTAGAGGTCCTGAAAGGCCTCAAAACCAGGACCTTCAAGAAGAAGCTAGAGGCCTGCAGCAGGGGCTGGTACGATGAGCTCCAGTCCGTGCTAAGGTCCATCCGCACTACCGCCACCAAGTCGACCGGCGAAACCCCGTTCTTCCTCGTCTACGGAGCAGAGGCGGTCCTCCCTCACGAGGTCAGGCGTCGCTCCGCACGGGTCCTGGCGTTTGACGAAGCGCAGCAGGACGCTGTGCAGGGGATGGATCTCGTGCTGGGGGAGGAACACCGTCGGGAAGCCGCGCTACGAGCGGCAAGATACCAGCAGGCGCTGCAGTGGTACCACTACCGCAACATCCACCCCAGGACTCTCGAGGTAGGTGACCTCGTGCTCAGGCGGGTGCTCTCCAGGAAAGGGTTGCACAAGCTCTCGCCCATGTGGGAGGGCCCGTTCAAGGTTGTTCATGTTTCCAGACCTCGCGCCACGCGCCTGAAGACCAAGGAAGGGGTGCCCATTCCGAACATGTGGAACATTCAGTACCTCTGGAGATTCTACCCTTGAAGTAAGGCCCAGTGTCTGTAAAGAAGGCCCGGTGCCTGTGAAGAAGGGCCTAGTGCCTGCAAAGATGGCCCAGTGCCTGTGAAGCTCGTCGCCCCAAGAAAAGGCCCGGTGCCTGTGAAGAAGGCCAATGCCTGTGAAGCTCGCCGCCCGTGACACTCTCACGTAATAATGAGTTGGGGCTGTACATGCCCCGGAGTCTCCGGAGTGCCGCCCTTGGGCATTGGGGGCTCCCACCCACTTCCAGTGGTAGCACTTAGCTCCGCGCTAGCGAGAAGACGTTGAAGACTAGACTAGGTGCCGGACGCGGCTTTTCATTTGCTTTCCGTAGTTGGCTTGTTCACCCTTGTTTGAAACTTTATTGGAGTTGCTTCTAGTGTTGTTTGCCGTCCCCTGCCCATGATTCTCTGTCTCTGTTTTTTTTGCCTGACTCATACTCTCTATCGCAAGCCTCGCAAGGGGGCTGTGTGCGCCCTCGTGAGCACCTTCTTGCCTAATTTCGCGAGGCTTCCTCACTCAAGTTCACAATGGGAGCACCCCTCCCGGTCCATGCCCCACGGGCATCGTGACGCAAACACAGGACCTGATCCGGTCACCCTCACGACAAAGGTTCGAAAGCTATCCTACCGGCCAATTTTTGCAGGCCTCGAGACGCCCGGCGAGGCCTCAGGCAGGTACCTCGCGAGGCGAAAACTGCAGCGAGCCCCCTGAGCTAAGTTGTTCCTATGCACAAGCACGCAGCCGCAACACCACAACACAACATGGGAATAATAGAAACAACATAATAATTAAGGGCAATAGTACAGCACGCCCCCACGGGGCCCCATACTTCTCTCTCTCTATGCAAGAAAAGGAGGTAAACAAAATAAACGCGGCGTGCCCGGCGACGGCTCGTGACGAGGGGTTCACACCACCCTCCTGAGCTCAACCAGACTCCTCCTCACGCTTCACCGAGGCACGACGGCGAGATGACCCGCTACCACCTCGAAAGCGAGCGCAGCGGCGCGATGGTTGATCGCGGCCACCGCTGGAGGAGCTGTCACCAGAGGGGGAGCCACTGAAGCTTGGCGAGCTGCGAGCGCCGCCGACAGCGGGCTCGCCTTCGTCCTCGTGGCGGCCATTGCCAAACCCCAACACTTGGTCACAGTCATCGTCTTCAGGGAAGCACCCGACACGACGGCCATCTTCTCCAAACACCCTCACGTAGAGGGTCGCATCGCCGTCAAACCTGAAGTGCAGGGTGCACCACCGGCCCAGGCCGCGCGCGCAGGCAAACGTCTGCCAGCCGCGGGCCAAGGCCACGTTCCCGGCGACGAAGATATCCACCAAGACCCAGGAAGCCCTGCTGCAGCAGCCGTCTGCCTGGAGCCAGAGGCCACCAGGAGCGCTAGCCGGGAGTTCGCTGACGAAGAAGCGGGGAAGCTGGAGCCAGTTACCAGCCGGGTCCGCTGACCACACGACAAACTCTGGCAGCACCTCTGCTAAGTGGAAGCGTGGCCTGGGAGGCCGCGCGGCCACAACACGCCTTCCCTCACTCACCGGGCGGCCGTTACCGTGCAAGGGACCACCGCCGCAACAACGAGGAGCCACCGCAGGAGTCGCGGGGTGCTTGCGGGTACGACCTCGGCCGCGCTTGGGCGGAGGGGAGTCAGGCCCTTCCCGGTGAGTTTTCCCCTTCTCTACGGCCAAGAACCTCTTCGTCGGCGCCATGGGACATGGCGGGCGACTGGAGCAGGGAGGAAGAAGAACCAAGCGGGGGAAGGGAGATGTGCAACGGGGGCCTGCACCCTCCCACATTTATAACCCAAGGGAGGCCAACCGTCGGCCTCCACGACCGCAGGTAATCATGACTCTTTTTTGCATGCAGCAGGGACTCATCAAATCGGGTAGTTGCTGAGGTAGCGTGGGGAAGCGGAGACGCCCACGTCCAATCAACTGCCACGCAGCGACCAAGGCCGCAGGCTATTGGGGCCCGCGGCGCTCCGTGCTTGCCCTTTCGCTTTGCTGCTAAGCCAAGTCCGAGCGTGCCTTGGGCCCGGGGGCTACTATCGGTGTTTTGGGAATGGGGGTCTCCAGACTTGCCTGCCTGCGGCCTGCGGCGTGGCTCAAGGAGTGGCCCAGCACGACCCATCTTCATCAACTCAAGCTCAAGACCCTCGTGAGGGGCCAAGCCTCGCGGGGCGGACGATGCAAGGCTTCCTCAGGAACGGCCTCACCAGACAGGATCACGAGGAGGCGGAGAGATCAAGGCAGGGGTACCTCGCGAGGTGCTCGTGACACAAGCCAAGACGATCGAGACCAGGCGGGCGCCAGGCGGGCGTCGGCCTGTGCAGTGTCCTTGCTCCCTCTTTGGTGCAAAGGGGCAAGCGCAGGCGCGGAGTACCGAAGCATCAAGCAAAGGTTACCATTTCGGTGCAACGAGACCAAGACCAGCAGAGCGGCAGGATGGAGGTCACCGTGGAGCCCAAGATGGCGTTATCGCCAGTGCCTTTGGTAGTCGAAGACCAACTTTAGTCAGGATAAGTTGTACTAGATGTTCCCCTTTAAAATGGTCGTTGTTGGCTCCCTTCCCACTCAATATTTGGGGAGAGGGCCAGTGCCTCTATATATAGGGATAGCCACCATAGTAGAGGGCAGCTCGGAGAGTTCTCATCAGATCCAAAGGCGATCGAACTCACCCTAGTAGTTCACTGCACCAGCCCAAGAACACCTCTCGCGAGGCTGTTCTTCCCATGTACTGTTCATCATCAGCCCCTGCGGCAATCCACCACACCACACACTGGATTAGGGTATTACACCACAACGGTGGCCCGAACCAGTATAAACCTTGTGTCCCTTGCGTTGCTCATCGTGTAGCTTAGATTCGTAGCGAGGCGTTGGGACGTGGATCGGTATGGGGAAGATCTTCACGTGCACCCTAGAGTTTGAACCTTAAGGGTTTTGCCAGAACCCAATATCTGAGAGACTCCTAGCAGGCGGCCTCCAGAGAGGCTGGCTCCTAGCAGGCGGCCCACGACGCCCTCAGAATCTACGCCCCCCCATTAAGAAGACAAGACAGGATGAGGCTATAGTGTAGCCCATCACCCCCATATCCAGGGCTTGGCGTGGCCACAGTGTCCCGTACAGGCGGAGATCTCCACATGATGTGGCACTGTTGCCACTCCACCCTTGACGACACTCCTATCAGGCGGGGCCCTACTCCCACGACGGCCTATCGGTACGGCTTGCAAACGGCGGGCCCTACCAGGCAGCGAGAGCCCGGAGGACGGCATAGCCTGACCAGTCGGACCCAAGGGGATCCGGCTTCTAGCAGGCAACCAACTCCTTCCTCGAGGCCCGTGCGCCATTAACCAGACGAGACACGGTGAGGCTACAGTGATCTCCCACCAGATGGTGGGACTATAGCCACGCCCCTCCCCCGACCAAGCATGCGTCATTAGCATTGCGGCTATAGTAATCAGCCGCCGACCAGACCCATGAGCGGCGGAGGCGGCCTGTCAGCTCCGTACCAGACCAGTCGGCAGGTCCCACCAGGCGGCGGGCCCCAACAGCCGACAGAGAAGCCGGCGACCGGAGACACTGACAGCCGGGTCCTACACCCGGCCAGATTACCATTGTACCCCTGGGGGGGTAGGCCTATATAAACCCCCCAGGGCACCCATGCAAGAGGTTCCCAACCTGTTAGAACTAGACTCATACATAGAGGGAGAAGGGAGCAAGCCTTGCCTTCTTCTACCTCTAGCATACAGCTCGAGGAGCACATTTGTACTCACTAGTGCCTTAGTGATCATGCGGAGACCCCGAGAGCAGGACTAGGGGTGTTATCTCCTAGGAGAGCCCCGAACCTGGGTAAAGTGCGTTGGTGTTCGTGTCTACGCCTCATCCCGCTTACAGGCACCGGCGACATTCTACTTGCTCCCACCATGATAAGCCATCCTTTGGCATATGTCGCACCCAACCCCCGACATTTGGCGCCCACCGTGGGGCGAGGTGCACCGTCATCCGGAGACCTGCTCTGGACGAGAACCTTGTTCCTTCCTGCTGAGCGCAGCCAGCCCGGCATGCCCGACGACGTCTGCGCCGACGTGCTGCACGGCGCGGAGGTTGCTTGTGTGGGGAACTGCCTCACCGATCTTGTTGGCGAGATTCGCCTCTCCGACGAGTCTGCGTCTGACGCGGGCATGGATTGCCCCGAGAGCCGCCTCGTTAGCCTCCTCGACCAGCTCCACGTCGTCAGGGAGCCTGCTGTGGACTTGGAGTCAGTTGGCTCCACCGCCCCGATGCTTGTCGACTCCGACACGGCATCGCTTGACGCGTTCCCCACCAACGCGGTGGTCTATGACGAGCCGCCTCCTCGCGAGCACAGCGGTAGGAGCACCGTCACAGAGGTGCTTGTCATTAGCCATGGCGAGCATTCGGGCAGAGGTGCTCGAGACCCACTCGAAGCGGCGTTGCAGGACCTGTCTGTGCCCATTCCAGAAGACACCGACGCCGAGACGCTGGAAGCACGCCACGTCCAGCTCGTCGAAAGCGCTAACAGGTTGGACAGCATGAGACGCCTTTCGGAGGCCTACCAGCGTCAAATGGACCGTGCCGTCGGTGGCACATCGAATCCTAGTGGGCCTAGCCGCATTGGCGTGATCCGGCAGTGCGGCGCGACCATTGCCAGCATGTTCGGGACATATCGTCCCGTCTACGCCACGCCTGCGGAGAACATACGAGCTGCCTAGGCGGCAGCGGACGAGCTAGACAAGCTCGAGGGCGACGAGCGTAGCCACATGACGGATCGCGTCCAGCAGCTCCTTGACGTGGCCGCCGAGCAGAAAGAGGTCGGCTGCCGCACTGAAGCGCCCAACCGGCGAAACGACGATCCGCCTCCTCACTGGGATCAAGGCGCGACATCCCGGATGTCGACTGGTGGCGTCCGCGGTAGAAGAGACAAGGAGTCGGCTGCCAGCCGCAGCCAAACTCGCATTACCATCGAGCGCGACCAAGACGGTCGCCCAAGAGCAGTGGAACAACGGGACGACTATCCGCCTCCTCCCCCCTCGCAGGGAGAGGCGCGCCTCCCCGCCGCCTGTTGACCACCCGACACTCGGCGACCGCCTTGGCCGCTGGGAAGGAGTCAGAGAGAACGATGCCCGCCACCGGATTGACCTCCTCAATCGATCCCTGGCGCTAGAAGAAGAAGACGCATTGGGACCGCCCTATTTTGGCCCTCGAATCCTAGATGAGCCATTCCCTAAAGGGTTCACGCTTCCAAGAGATACGCCCAAGTACACCGGCTCCGTGAAGCCGGAAGACTGGCTGGTTAACTACTCCACGGCCGTCAGCATAGCGAACGACAACAAGCGCGTTGCTGTGAAGTACGTCCCGCTCATGCTCCAGGGCACAACCCCGACATGGCTGAACAGCCTGAAGCCCCGCAGCATCAACAGCTGGGTTGATTTCACCAAAGCCTTCGTCTGCAACTTCACCAACACGTACAAGCGGCCTCCCAAGCCCCGCCAGCTCTCCTTGTGCGCCCAAGGCCCTAGCGAATCAACTCGTGACTACCTCACGCGTTGGGCTGAGCTGCGCAACTCTTGCAAGGGTGTGCACGAGGTGCAGGCCATCGAATACTTCACTGCCGGGTGCCGAGAAGGCACCCTCCTCAAGCACCGACTTCTGTGCGACGAGCCGGCGACCCTCGACGAACTACTGATCATAGCAGACAAGTACGCCACGGCCGACTCCTCCATGAAGGCGGAGATCCAAGTCGACGCATCTGGCAAAGTGGCTCCTCAAGCTCCTCGGACTCCGGCTGGTGACGCCAGTCGGCGTCAGCAACAGAATGACAACAAGCGCAAGGCCATGCAGCCGGCTTCCACAAGCCGGCAGGTAGCGACAACCGAAGACCAATAGCCGGAAGGGCAGCCTCTGCCCAAGCGTCAGAAGGGCGGCAAGCCCAACTGGTTGCCCGCCTTCTTGTACGAGCAGACTCTTGATGCACCCTGCAAGTTTCACAGCGGTGCGAAGCCATCCAACCACACCACTCGGAAATGCCATTGGCTCACCAGGATCACCAAGGGTGATGGACTCCTGCCTCCTCCGCCTGCCGGCCCGCCGCCTCCTCCACCCCAGCAGCCGGCGGCTCGGCCAGTCGGTGCTATACAAGATGAGTATCTGACGAGCATGGAGCTTATGTCGTGTTCACCATCGTGGCCGATGATAAACACAGCAAACGGCAATGGCAGCAAGAAGTACATGCAGTAGCATCAGAGACCCTAGAGTTCATGCATTGGTCTAAGAAGCCTATCAGTTGGAGCAGAGCTGACCACCCAGAGGTGATGCCCTCTGAGGGAATCCTGGATTAGGGGGTGTCTGGATGGCCGGAATATGACCTTTGGCCAGACTCCCGGACTATGAAGATACAAGATTGGAGACTTCGTCCCGTGTCCGGATAGGGACTTTCCTTGGCGTGGAAGGCAAGCTTGGCGATACGATATGAAGATCTCCTCCCATTGTAACTGACTCTGTGTAACCCTAGCCCTCTCCGGTGTCTATATAAACTGGAGAGTTTTAGTCCGTAGGACGAACAACAATCATACCATAGGCTAGATTCTAGGGTTTAGCCTCTCTGATCTCGTGGTAGATCAACTCTTGTACTACCCATATCATCAATATTAATCAAGCAGGAGTAGGGTTTTACCTCCACCGAGAGGGCCCAAACCTGGGTAAAAACATCGTGTCCCTTGTCTCCTGTTACCATCCGCCTATACGCACAATTCGGGACCCCCTACTCGAGATCCGCCGGTTTTGACACCGACATTGGTGCTTTCATTGAGAGTTCCTCTGTGTCGTCACCTTTAGGCCCGATGGCTTCTTCGATCATCAACCACGACGCGGTCCAGGGTGAGACTTTTCTCCCCGGACAGATCTTCATATTCGGCGGCTTCACACTGCGGGCCAACTCGCTTGGCCATCTGGAGCTGATCGGAAGCTACATCCCTGGCCATCAGGTCAGGTTTGGAAGCTTAAACTACACGGCCGACATCCGCGGGGACTTGATCTTCGATGGATTTGAGCCATGGCCGAGCGTGCCACACTGTCTCGATGGGCATGATCTAGCTCTGCCGCCGGACAGCGCCCAGAGTGCCGCTCAGGTGTCCGCTCTGACCATTAGCTCGGAGCCGACTGCGCTAGTCAGGGACGGACGGTTGGACGCCGCCCCAGGAGCCGCAATCTCTATGGCGATAGAGCCGAATACCAGCCTAGTCCTTTGCAAGGCCCGTGACTCCAAGGTGCCAGACTCCGTTCCGGACTCCGAATATTCCGCACCCCTTCCGATCGAACCCGATTGGGCTCCGATCATGGAGTTCACCACCGCGGACGTCTTTCAGCACTCGCCCTTTGGTGATATCCTGGATTCACTAAAGTCTCTCTCTTTGTCAGGAGAGCCCTGGCCGGACTATGGTCAGCAGGGTTGTGACGCGGACGATGAAGAAATTCGAAACCCACCCACCACCCACTTGGTAGCCACTGTCGATGACCTAACCGACATGCTCGACTACGACTCCGAAGACATCGACGGTATGGACGCCGATGGAGGAGACGACCAAGAACTAGCACCTATAGGGCACTGGAAAGCCACCTCATCATATGATGTATACATGGTGGACACACCTAAAAGAAATGATAACAAGGATCAAAAGGGCGCAACCAGGGATCGCTCCCTCGAAAAACAATCAAAGCGGCAACATAAGCGCCACGCCAAGCCCCACCTTGACAAAGACCAGCCATAGAGCAGGGCAAATCAACGGAAGACAAACATGCGATCGAGCAACCGTCCAAATAGGGCGGACAATCCGAACAACCAATCTCTGGGAAGGATAATAGTCCGGACGACCTCACGCCGGATAAATTGCTGGAACATCAGAACCTCCACCAAAGGCTCATTGCCACTGCATGTAGCCTGAAAAAGCAGAAGTGGAGGCTCAAAACAGCGGAAGATGCACTCAGAATCAGATGGGGCAAAGTACTCAATACCGCACACAAGTACGGCAACAGCCGTCACACAAAGAACTATCCGAAGCGGAAACTACTACTGGAATTTGATGAAGAGGCCGTAAAGCCCCCACAGTCAAAAAATAAGGAAGCCACCAGGTCGGATAGACGACCCCACGATCGGTCTCAAGCGACAAAGGGCGCCGCACTCAATATGACGCGCGATCCGCCTAAGGATTCACATCAAAAAACTGGCCCAACTAGATCCATATATGGGCCAAGAAAGCAAGCTCCAGCGAGCAATGCAATGCAAAAAATATCCGAACATCGCGGCACACCTACATACAAGGGTGCCGCACATCCTCTATGTTTTACCGATGAGGTGCTGGATCATGAATTTCCAGCGGGATTCAAGCCCGTGAACATAAAAGCATACGACGGAACAACAGACCCCGGAGTCTGGATCAAGGATTATATCCTCCACATACACATGGCCAGAGGAGATGACTTTCACGCCATAAAATACTTACCCCTTAAGCTCAAAGGGCCTGCCCGGCATTGGCTTAAAAGCCTTCCCGAAAACACCATAGGAAGTTGGGAAGCGCTCGAGGACACTTTCCGGGCAAATTTTCAAGGGACCTATGTCCGACCTCCGGATGCAGATGATCTGAGTCATATAACTCAGCAGCCCGGAGAGTCAGCCCGGAAAATCTGGAACAAGTTCCTTACTAAAAAGAATCAGATAGTCGACTGTCCGGACGCCGAGGCCCTAGCAGCTTTCAAACATAGCGTCCGAGACGAATGGCTCGCCAGACACCTCGGCCAAGAAAAGCGAAGAACAATGGCCGCATTAACAAGCCTCATGACCCGCTTTTGCGTAGGAGAGGATAGCTGGTTGGCAAGAAGCAACACCAGCGACCCGAGTACATCCGAACTCAGAGATGGAAACGGGAAACCACGCCGTAACAAAGAACAACGCCGGATCAAGGATAATAGCCCGATGAGCACGGCAATCAACGCCGGATTCAAAAGCTCTCGGCAAAATCAGAAAAAACCGCCACCCAAAGATGACAGGGACGAGCTGTCTAACCTCAACAAAATCCTGGACAAAATATGTCAAATCCACAGTACCCCCGGGAGACCTGCAAACCATACCCACAGAGATTGTTGGGTCTTCAAATAGTCCGGTAAACTCAACGCCGAACACAAGGGGCTCGACACACCAAGCGAGGATGACGACGCACCCCACAAGCAGAACATCAGAGAACAAAAGAAGTTCCCACAAGAAGTCAAAACAGTAAATTCACTTCAGATGACAAAAGGGAAAAACAGAACGGCGCCCACGAAGACACGCGCCATACGGCCAGCCCCAGAGGAGCACCGCCGCTGGTTGTTACAACCAATCACCTTTGATTATCAGGATTACTCCAGAGGGGCCCGGAACGCAGGCTGGACTGCCTTGGTCTTGAATCCGGTTATTGACGGACTACAATTTACAAGAGTCCTTATGGACGGCGGCAGTGACTTAAACCTGTTATATCAGGACACAATCCGCAAACTAGGGGTAAACCCAGCTATAATCCGCCATGGCAACACTTCCTTTCAAGGAGTCACGCCGGGCCCAGATACCCAGAGTATGGGTTCCCTTTCGTTAGAAGTCACGTTCGGCTCACCCGACAACTTCCGAAGCGAAAAGCTAACCTTCCGCATTGCCCCATTCGTAAGTCGCTATCAAGCGCTACTGGGACGTGAAGCTTTCGCCCGCTTTAATGCAATACCGCATTATGCATCCCTTACACTCAAAATGCCCGGCCCACGAGGCATCATCTCATTATAGGGGAATATCAATTAACCCCCAAAGTACGGGTAATGGTGCGGCCGCCTGGACAGCCGCACACTAATTTAGCCCTATTATCCCGGACACGGCTCGATGAGTCCGGCATCAACATACATGGGCTTAATAGCCGCATAACCCTGTACAAGGGACTCCGCATGTTCACGCCAGGAGACAATACGGCTCACTTCTTGCTCCAACTATATTTTGTTTATTCTAATACAGATTTCTCGCACGTTTATTTTTTTTTACTAAAGTTCCTCTTTCTCGCAGACGAACACCGTGCTACGCCCGTCCAGGATACGACACAACAGAGACACAGGCGCAGACGTGCAGTAGGGACCCATTTCAAGGATTCTTTTCAGATTAAGACCCTGCGTAAACCTTTTTTACTGTCTCTTGTTGACAACATCCCCCGGTTTTTGCTATAACCGAGGAGGAGGCTGGCGTCTTGGCATGTGGCCACGCCAGAATTTTGCGCGTACCTGGACACCAGGGGCTTTTTTACCAAGGGCTCTGTTTCGGCCCGTCTTCATAAAGACCGAATACCTTAGGGAGTGTTCGGCGTCGCGAGTTTGGTCTTATATGCATCAGCTCCGAATCATGTCTTTGGTCAAATGTTGGGTTTGCCCGGCTCCTGTGTTTTGCTGCCTTACGTTCCGTTATATCGGCTAACGCGGCACCAGGAGAACTACTGCGATTGTGCCCTGGTTTGGCCAGGCGAGCACCTCAGTAGAGAAAGCCGAAAACTGACTGTCATGATATAGCGAGAGACTGGTCAACCACTCGATGACTCTCGGAATCTTTAGGATTCCTCCGCATCAATGAAGGACCGCTTCCCGGTCAGGCACACACGCGCCCCGAATTCGGGCGAGCGCGGTGCCTCCAGGGGCTATTATGTAGCCCCAACGTCAAACTCCTATGGCTAAGTGAAAGTGATAAAGCATTATAGTCCAGTTGCCTAGTTCGCCGTGCTATCACCTCCTTTGTAGGACCAAGACGTTGGATTAAGTGTGAAAAGGCACCTTTTTGCGAACACCCCCGCATTATATGCGTGGGGGCTGAAGCCAACGACTGCCATCTTTCAGGTTATATACACATATACATTAACAGCCGCATAGGAGGTATTATAATTCTTGCAAAGAACAAGTATAAAAAGTTTTTATATTCTATCAAAATATTTCTTTTACAATAGCACATGCTATTCGAACACAACATCCTTCGAGCACTGCGCTTCTATTAAACAAGCGCCCGGAAGAACTTCCTCAAAGTAGTGCCTGGCAGGTACCCGACCTTCGTCCAAATCCCGGCATGCGACAACACTGGCCTTCATATCCGCCCAGTATGTCTTGACACGGGCAAGAGCCATTTGTGCACCCTCTATGCACGCCGACCTCTTCATTGCATCAACATGCGGCATAGAACCAAGGAACTGCTGCACCAATCCAAAATAACTCTTCGGCTTTGGCTCCCCCGGCCACAAACGACTCGCAACATACTTCATGGTGAGTCCGGATAACCTGTTCAGCTCTGCAAAGGCGGCCAAATGGTCGGATACCGAAAGCGGGCGTTCTGGATTGTGGAACTGCGACCAAAAAAGTTCTTCCAATTTATGGTCACCTCGACCTTGGAAGTGTTCGGTTGCGTCTGCTGCACTCGCTGCCACATCCAGATAAGTGTTTTCTGTACTCCACTGCCGGTCTAACAGAGCATACCTAGGATCCCCGAACTTCATCCGCAGCATATAGGGCTTTCCAGCCGTGATATCTCCGGCCTGACGCAGCTCCTCCTTCATAGCTCTCATTGCAGAGCGAGCATCCTTGGCCTCGGCAGTGATCTTCTCAAGTTCCTTCTGAGCCGCCCTTTCTTCTTGTTCAAGAAATTTACAGTGGTCAACAGCATCCTTCAATTTTATAGCCATCTCGATTATTACCTTCTTACTCTGGCAGTGAGCAGCCCGTTCGGCTTTCAGCTCTTCAGCCGCCTTAACAGCAGCCGCATCACTTTTCCTTGCTTGCTCCTTGGCTCAGGAAAGTTCCGCCCGCAGGTTCTCCACGGCAGCAGCACTATCTGCAATAAGCACATATATTGTAAGGCACGAGCATCGAACTCCTCTTATCAGATATCTGTGGAGCATACCTTGTGCCTCGTGTAACCGCTTATTTACAAGCGTGATGTCGGCATCCGCCACGTCAAGTTGCCGCTTTAGCTCGGCAGATTCATCAGTCCGGCTAGCCACCGAACGCCTAGCCACCTTCATAAAAAGGTGACATTTTATACCTGGGGTTTTGATCCTCTGTGCGCCATCATTCCTGATGACACACAGAGTCTCAGGGGCTACTATTTATACAGGGCGCATTTTATGCGGCTCTACCAAAAGGTACACCTTTTCGCATACCTCAAAGCCTATCAGTAAACTCCTGGCGGCCTCGTACAACCCGCTTTCCGCGGATGAAATCCTTCCTATCACCATGTTCATCAACATACGGTGTTCTTCTGAGACGGACGCTCGCCCGAGCAGATCCCTCAGCCTCTCCGACCGCGCACCAGAGAGCACCGGACTAGCCCGACGACCTTTTTTAGGATCCGGACTTGGAGAAACCCGCCGGGATGACACCTTGGGGTCGCCTGCCTCGTAAGTCAGTGCAGCTAGGGGAGGCGTTTCGCTCTCCATCATTTCCGGATGAAGATCCCCTGAAGACGAGCTCTGCTGAGAAGGGTTGAGGTCTGAACTGCAAGGTAATATTTTGGTTATCTTCCTCAGAAATAAAACAGGGATGCCACTAATTTTCGAACCCCTCTCTTTACTTACGACACGGAGGAAAGCTGATCCCCTTGAGGGCACAATGCGGCCGGGGCAGTCTCCGGCGCCGGATCCTCTGGCAAAGATTTCTTCCCCCATTTCGAGGTCATCCCCTTCGGGTCTTCAGAGGAACTCCTTTTCTTTCCCAGGTTGGGGGGATTCTCGATTCCTCCCTTCCTGACAGTCTCCTCCGTGGAGGCGGTAGCACCTTGGTTCCCCTCTTCGCCCTCTGCCGAAAGCTAATCTCGAGCATCCTGGTTAACACAGGATCCGGCGCGGTCTCGGGCAGTGGGGCTGGACACCTGATAAGCTTTGCCTTTGCTATCCACTCCTGTTCAAAGGATAGCTCTGTTAAAGGGCAACTTTATGATGAAAATACGGATGGTGTGTCCAAATACGGAGCTACTTACCTTAGCATCCTGGCGATTGGAGCTCAGGCCTGCGTCCTCGGACAAGTCCGGACACCTTGCTTGTGGTCCGAAGAACAATTTGTACATCTCCACGGGCGTCGCGCCCATAAAGTGTTGGAGAACTCGTGGTCCCTCCGGATTAAATTCCCATAGGCGAAGAGGGCGACGTTTGCAGGGCAGCATGCGGCGAATCAGCATAACTTGCGCCACCACGGTCAAGTTAACATCTCTTTCTAGGAGATCTCAAATGCGGTCCTGCAGAAGGGGCACGTCTTTGGACGGCCCCCAGATAAGCCCTTCATTGACCCATGACGCTCGCCGTGGTGGGGGACCCGAGAGAAAAGCAGGTGGCGCCACCCATGTGGTGCCCCTGGGGGCTGTGATGTAAAACCAGTCCCGTTGCCATAAGCCGAACTATTCTTGGAAAGTGCCCTCGGGCCATGGAGCGTCGGCTATCTTGCTTATAATAGCTCCTCCGCACTCAGCGTGCTGCCCCTCGATCATCTTCGGCTCCACCTTGAAGGTTCTAAGCCACAATCCGAAGTGAGGGGTGATATGGACGAAGGCTTCACACACAACAATGAATGATGAAATTTGGAGGATGGACTCCGGAGCTAGGTCGTGGAATTCCAGCCCGTAATAGAACATCATGTTGGAAATATGCCCTAGAGGCAATGATAAAAAGGATTATTATTATATTTCCTTGTTCATGATAATTGTCTTTATTCATGCTATAATTGTATTATCCAGAAATCGTAATACACGTGTGAATACATAGACCATAATATGTCCCTAGTAAGCCTCTAGTTGACTAGCTCGTTGATCAACATATAGTTATGGTTTCCTGACTATGGACATTAGATGTCGTTGATAACGGGATCACATCATTAGGAGAATGATGTGATGGACAAGACCCAATCCTAAGCATAGCACAAGATCGTGTAGTTCGTTTTGCTAGAGCTTTTCCAATGTCAAGTATCTTTTCCTTAGACCATGAGATCGTGTAACTCCCGGATACCGTAGGAGTGCTTTGGGTGTACCAAACGTCACAACGTAATTGGGTGACTATAAAGGTGCACTACAGGTATCTCCGAAAGTGTCTGTTGGGTTGACACGGATCGAGACTGGGATTTGTCACTCCGTATTACGGAGAGGTATCACTGGGCCCACTCGGTAGTGCATCATCATAATGAGCTCAAAGTGACCAAGTGTCTGGTCACGGGATCATGCATTACGGTACGAGTAAAGTGACTTGCCGGGAACGAGACTGAACAAGGTATTGGGATACCGACGATCGAGTCTCGGGAAAGTAACGTACCGATTGACAAAGGGAATTGTATACGGGGTTGATTGAATCCTCGACATCATGGTTCATCCGATGAGATCATCAAGGAGCATGTGGGAGCCAACATGGGTATCCAGATCCTGCTGTTGGTTATTGACCGGAGAGCCGTCTCGGTCATGTCTGCGTGTCTCCCGAACCCGTAGGGTCTACACACTTAAGGTTCGATGACGCTAGGGTTATTAGGAAGACTTGTATCTGATTACCGAATGTTCTTCGGAGTCCCGGATGAGATCCCGAACGTCACGAGGAGTTCCGGAATGGTCCGGAGGTGAAGATTTATATATGGGAAGTTGTCATACGGTCACCGGAAAGTTTCGGGGGCATATCGGTATTGTACCGGGGCCACCGGAGGGGTTCCGGGGGTCCACCGGGAGGGGCCACCTCTCTCGGAGGGCCTCATGGGCCGTAAGGGGTAGGGAACTAGCCCCTGGAGGGCTGGGCGCCCCCCCCCTTGGGCCCATGCGCCTAGGGTTGGGGGGGGGACCCTAGTGGGGGCGCCCCCTTGCTTGGGGGGCAAGCCCCCTCCCTTGGCCGCCGCCCGCCTCTAGATCTCATCTAGAGGGGGCCGGCCCCCTTGCCCCTTCCCCTATAAATAGAGGGGCGAGGGGAGGGCTGCACACAACATCCAAGGCGTAGCCCCTCCCCTCCCCAACACATCTCCTCCTCCATGTGAGCTTGGCGAAGCCCTGCCGGAGATCTGCCACTCCATCACCACCATGCCGTCGTGCTGCTGTTGGAGCCTTCTTCCTCAACCTCTCCCTCCTCCTTGCTGGATCAAGGTGCGGGAGACGTCATCCGCTCCGTACGTGTGTTGAACGCGGAGGTCCTGTCCGCTCGACACTTGGTCATCGGTGATTTGGATCACGGCGAGTACGACTCCATCATCCTCGTTCTCTTGAACGCTTCCGCTCGCAATCTACAAAGGTATGTAGATGCACTCCTATCACTCGTTGCTTAGATGAACTCATAGATGGATCTTGGTGAAACCGTAGGAAATTTTTTATTTTCTACAACGTTCCCCAACAGTGGCATCATGAGATAGGTCTATGTGTAGTTCTCTATTGCACGAGTAGAACACAAATTTGTTGTGGACGTCGATCTTGTCAACTTGCTTGCCGCTACTAGTCTTTTCTTGCGTCAGCGGTATTGTGGGATGAAGCGGCCCGGACCGACCTTACACGTATGCTTACGTGAGACAGGTTCCACCGACTGACATGCACTAGTTGCATAAGGTGGCTAGCGGGTGTCTGTTTCTCCCACTTTAGTTGGAGCGGATTCGACGAAAAGGGTCCTTATGAAGGGTAAATAGAAGTTGACAAAATCACGTTGTGGTTATTGATAGGTAAGAAAACGTTCTTGCTAGAACCCAATTGCAGCCACGTAAAAGATGCAACAACAATTAGAGGACGTCTAACTTGTTTTTGCAGCAATTGTCATGAGATGTGATATGGCCAGAAGTTGTGATGAATGATGAATGATATATTGTGATGTATGAGATCATGTTCTTGTAATAGGAATCACGACTTGCATGTCGATGAGTATGACAACCGGCAGGAGCCATAGGAGTTGTCTTTATTTTTTGTATGACCTGTGTGTCATTGAAGAACGCCATGTAAATTACTTTACTTTATTGCTAAACGCGTTAGCCATAGAAGTAGAAGTAGTCGTTGGCGTGACAACTTCATGAAGACACAATGATGGAGATCATGATGATGGAGATCATGGTGTCATGCCGGTGACGAAGATGATCATGGAGCCCCGAAGATGGAGATCGAAGGAGCTATATGATATTGGCCATATCATGTCACTATATATAATTGCATGTGATGTTTATTATGTTTTATGCATCTTGTTTACTTAGAACGGCGGTAGTAAATAAGATGATCCCTTATAATAATTTCAAGAAAGTGTTCCCCCTAACTGTGCACCGTTGCTAAAGTTCGTCGTTTCGAAGCACCACGTGATGATCGGGTGTGATAGATCCTTACATTCACATACAACGGGTGTAAGACAGTTGTACACATGCAAAACACTTAGGGTTAACTTGACGAGCCTAGCATGTACAGGCATGGCCTCGGAACACAGAGACCGAAAGGTCGAACATGAGTCGTATGGAAGATACGATCAACATGGAGATGTTCACCGATGATGACTAGTCCGTCTCACGTGATGATCGGACACGGCCTAGTTGACTCGGATCGTGTAACACTTAGATGACTAGAGGGATGTCTAATCTGAGTGGGAGTTCATTAAATAATTTGATTAGATGAACTTAATTATCATGAACTTAGTCTAAAAACTTTGCAAATATATCTTGTAGATCAAATGGCCAACGCTCATGTCAACATGAACTTCAACGCGTTCCTAGAGAAAACCAAGCTGAAAGATGATGGCAGCAACTATTCGGACTGGGTCCGGAACCTAAGGATCATCCTCATAGCAGCCAAGAAAGCATATGTCCTAGAAGGACCGCTAGGTGAAGCACCCATCCCAGAGAACCAAGACGTTATGAACGCTTGGCAGTCACGTGTTGATGATTACTCCCTCGTTCAGTGCGGCATGCTTTACAGCTTAGAACCGGGGCTCCAAAGGCGTTTTGAGCAACACAGAGCATATGAGATGTTCGAGGAGCTGAAAATGGTTTTTCAAGCTCATGCCTGAGTCGAGAGATATGAAGTCTCCGACAAGTTCTATAGTTGTAAGATGGAGGAAAACAGTTCTGTCAGTGAGCACATACTCAAAATGTCTAGGTTGCACAACCACCTGTCCCAGCTGGAGATCAACCTCCCAGACGAGGCAGTCATTGACAGAATCCTTCAGTCGCTCCCACCGAGCTACAAGAGCTTTGTGATGAACTACAATATGCAGGGGATGGTGAAGACCATTCCTGAAGTATTTTCAATGCTGAAGTCAGCAGAGGTTGAAATCAAGAAAGAACATCAAGTGTTGATGGTCAATAAGACCACTAAGTTCAAGAAGGGCAAGGGTAAGAAGAACTTCAAGAAGGACGGCAAAGATGTTGCCATGCCCGGTAAGCCAGTTGCCGGGAAGAAGTCAAAGAATGGACCCAAGCCTGAGACTGAGTGCTTTTATTGCAAAGGGAAGGGTCACTGGAAGCGGAACTGCCCCAAATACTTAGCGGACAAGAAGGCCGGCAACACTAAAGGTATATGTGATATACATGTAATTGATGTGTACCTTACCAGTACTCGTAGTAACTCCTGGGTATTTGATACCGGTGCCGTTGCTCACATTTGTAACTCATAGCAGGAGCTGCGGAATAAGCGGAGACTGGCGAAGGACGAGGTGACGATGCGCGTCGGGAATGGTTCCAAGGTCGATGTGATCGCCGTCGGCACGCTACCTCTCCATTTACCTACAGGATTAGTTTTAAACCTCAATAATTGTTATTTAGTGCCAAGTTTGAGCATGAACATTGTATCTGGATCTCGTTTGATACGAGATGGCTACTCATTTAAATCCGAGAATAATGGTTGTTCTATTTATATGAGAGATATGTTTTATGGTCATGCCCCGATGGTCAATGGTTTATTCTTAATGAATCTCGAACGCAATGTTACACATATTCATAGTGTGAATACCAAAAGATGGAAAGTTGATAACGATAGTCCCACATACTTGTGGCACTGCCGCCTTGGTCACATTGGTGTCAAGTGCATGAAGAAGCTCCATGCTGATGGACTTTTAGAGTCTCTCGATTATGAATCATTTGACACATGTGAACCATGCCTCATGGGCAAAATGACCAAGACTCCGTTCTCCGGAACAATGGAGCGAGCAACCAACTTATTGGAAATCATACATACCGATGTGTGCGGTCCAATGAGCGTTGAGGCTCGCGGAGGATATCGTTATGTTCTCACTCTCACTAATGACTTGAGTAGATATGGGTATGTCTACTTGATGAAACACAAGTCTGAGACCTTTGAAAAGTTCAAGGAATTTCAGAATGAGGTAGAGAATCAACGTGACCAAAAGATAAAGTTCCTACGATCAGATCGTGGAGGAGAATATTTAAGTCACGAATTTGGTACGCACTTAAGGAATTGTGGAATCGTTTCACAACTCACGCCGCCTGGAACACCTCAGCGTAACGTGTGTCCGAACGCCGTAATCACACTCTATTGGATATGGTGCGGTCTATGATGTCTCTTACAGATTTACCGCTATCATTTTGGGGATACGCTCTAGAGACAGCTACATTCACTTTAAATAGGGCTCCGTCTAAATCCGTTGACACGACACCGTATGAATTATGGTTTGGGAAGAAACCTAAGCTGTCGTTTCTAAAAGTTTGGGGATGCGATGCTTATGTCAAGAAACTTCAACCTGAAAAGCTCGAACCCAAGTCGGAAAAATGCGTCTTCATAGGATACCCCAAGGAAAGCATTGGGTATACCTTCTACTTAAGATCCAAGGGCAAGATCTTTGTTGCCAAGAACAGATCCTTTCTGGAAAAAGAGTTTCTCTCGAAAGAAGTAAGTGGGAGGAAAGTAGAACTCGATGAAGTACCACCTCTTGAACCGGAAAGTAGTGCAGCTCAGGAAAATGTTCCTGTGGTGCCTACACCAACTGGAGAGGAAATTAATGATGATGATCAAGGTACTTCGGATCAAGTTGCTACTGAACTTTGTAGGTCCACAAGGACACGTTCCACACCAGAGTGGTATGGCAACCCTGTCCTGGAAATCATGTTGTTAGACAACGGTGAACCTTCGAACTATGAAAAAGCGATGGCGGGCCCAGATTCCAACAAATGGCTTGAAGCCATACAATCCGAGATAGAATCCATGTATGAAAACAAAGTATGGACTTTGACAGACTTGCCCGATGATCGGCGAGTGATAGAAAACAAATGGATCTTTAAGAAGAAGACGGACGCGGATGGTAATATTACCATCTATAAAGCTCGACTTGTCGCTAAGGGTTATCGACAAGTTCAAGGGGTTGACTACGATGAGACATTCTCTCCGGTAGTGAAGCTGAAGTCAGTACGAATCATGTTAGCAATTGCCGCATACTATGATTATGAGATATGGCAGATGGACGTCAAAACGGCATTCCTTAACGAACATCTTAAGGAAGAACTGTATATGATGCAGCCGGAAGGTTTTGTCGATCCTAAGAATGCTGACAAGGTGTGCAAGCTCCAGCGATCCATTTATGGGCTGGTGCAAGCATCTCGGAGTTGGAACATTCGCTTTGATGAGATGATCAAAGCGTTTGGGTTTATGCATACTTATGGAGAAGCCTGCGTGAGTGGGATCTCTGTAGCATTTCTCATATTATATTAGATGACATGCTCTTGATGGGAAATGATATAGAACTTTTGGACAGCATTAAGGCCTACTTGAATAAGTGTTTTTCAATGAAGGACCTTGGAGAAGCTGCTTACATATTAGGCATCAAGATCTATAGGGATAGATCGAGACGCCTCATAGGTCTTTCACAAAGCACATACCTTGATAAGATTTTGAAGAAGTTCAAAATGGACCAGTCCAAGAAAGGGTTCTTGCCTGTATTGCAAGGTGTGAGATTGAGCTCGGCTCAATGCCCGACCACGGCAAAAGATAAAGAAGAGATGAGTGTCATCCCCTATGCTTCAGCCATAGGATCTATTATGTATGCCATGTTGTGTAATAGACCTGATGTAAACCTTGCCGTAAGTTTGGTAGGAAGGTACCAAAGTAATCCTGACAAGGAACACTGGACAACGGTCAAGAATATCCTGAAGTACCTGAAAAGGACAAAGGACATGTTTCTCGTTTATGGAGGTGACGAAGAGCTCGCCGTAAAGGGTTACGTCGACGCTAGCTTCGACACAGATCTAGATGACTCTAAGTCGCAAACCGGATACATGTATATGTTGAATGATGGAGCAGTAAGCTGGTGCAGCTGCAAGCAGAGCGTCATGGCGGGATCTACATGTGAAGCAGAGTACATGGCAGCCTCGGAGGCAGCGCATGAAGCAATTTGGGTGAAGGAGTTCATCACCGACCTAGGAGTCATACCCAATGCGTCGGGGCCGATCAAACTCTTCTGTGACAACACTGGAGCTATTGCCCTTGCCAAGGAGCCCAGGTTTCACAAGAAGACCAGGCACATCAAGCGTCGTTTCAACTCCATCCGTGAAAATGTTCAAGATGGAGACATAGATATTTGCAAAGTACATACGGATCTGAATGTCGCAGATCCATTGACTAAACCTCTTTCGCGAGCAAAACATGATCAACACCAGAACTCTATGGGTGTTCGATTCATCACAATGTAACTAGATTATTGACTCTAGTGCAAGTGGGAGACTGTTGGAAATATGCCCTAGAGGCAATGATAAAAAGGATTATTATTATATTTCCTTGTTCATGATAATTGTCTTTATTCATGCTATAATTGTATTATCCGGAAATCGTAATACACGTGTGAATACATAGACCATAATATGTCCCTAGTAAGCCTCTAGTTGACTAGCTTGTTGATCAACAGATAGTTATGGTTTCCTGACTATGGACATTAGATGTCGTTGATAACGGGATCACATCATTACGAGAATGATGTGATGGACAAGACCCAATCCTAAGCATAGCACAAGATCGTGTAGTTCGTTTTGCTAGAGCTTTTCCAATGTCAAGTATCTTTTCCTTAGACCATGAGATCGTGTAACTCCCGGATACCGTAGGAGTGCTTTGGGTGCACCAAACGTCACAACGTAACTGGGTGACTATAAAGGTGCACTACAGGTATCTCCGAAAGTGTCTGTTGGGTTGACACGGATCGAGACTGGGATTTGTCACTCCGTATTACGGAGAGGTATCACTGGGCCCACTCGGTAGTGCATCATCATAATGAGCTCAAAGTGACCAAGTGTCTGGTCACGGGATCATGCATTACGGTACGAGTAAAGTGACTTGCCGGTAACGAGACTGAACGAGGTATTGGGATACCGACGATCGAGTCTCGGGCAAGTAACGTACCGATTGACAAAGGGAATTGTATACGGGGTTGATTGAATCCTCGACATCGTGGTTCATCCGATGAGATCATCAAGGAGCATGTGGGAGCCAACATGGGTATCCAGATCCTGCTGTTGGTTATTGACCGGAGAGCCGTCTCGGTCATGTCTGCGTGTCTCCCGAACTCGTAGGGTCTACACACTTAAGGTTCGATGATGCTAGGGTTATTAGGAAGACTTGTATGTGATTACCGAATGTTGTTCGGAGTCCTGGATGAGATCCCGGACGTCAGGAGGAGTTCCGGAATGGTCCGGAGTTGAAGATTTATATATGGGAAGTTGTCATACGGTCACCGGAAAGTTTCGGGGGCATATCGGTATTGTACCGGGGCCACCGGAGGGGTTCCGGGGGTCCACCGGGAGGGGCCACCTCTCTCGGAGGGCCTCATGGGCCGTAAGGGGCAGGGAACCAGCCCCTGGAGGGCTGGGCACGCCCCCCCCTTGGGCCCATGCGCCTAGGGTTGGGGGGGAAACCCCAGTGGGGGCGCCCCCCTTGCTTGGGGGGCAAGCCCCCTCCCTTGGCCGCCGACCCCCCCTCTAGATCTCATCTAGAGGGGCCCGGCCCCCTTCCCCCTTCCCCTATAAATAGAGGGGCAAGGGGAGGGCTGCACACAACATCCAAGGCGCAGCCCCTCCCCTCCCCAACACATCTCCTCCTCCGCGTGAGCTTGGCGAAGCCCTGCCGGAGATTTGCCACTCCATCACCACCACGCCGTCGTGCTGCTGTTGGAGCCTTCTTCCTCAACCTCTCCCTCCTCCTTGCTGGATCAAGGTGTGGGAGACGTCATCCACTCCGTACGTGTGTTGAATGTGGAGGTGCTGTCCGTTCGGCACTTGGTCATTGGTGATTTGGATCACGACGACTACGACTCCATCATCCCCGTTCTCTTGAACGCATCCGCTCACGATCTACAAAGGTATGTAGATGCACTCCTATCACTCGTTGCTTAGATAAACTCATAGATGGATCTTGGTGAAACCGTAGGTATTTTTTTATTTTCTGCAATGTTCCCCGACACATCAGCCCCCTCACGAAGGGATCAATCGGGAAGCCTAGCCCCCGAAGGAAGTGAGATGTGAACACCACGCTCTCACCGGGCTGGGGAGAAGGAATGGCCTACCCTTGAGCAGGCACCCTATGCGAGATTTTGCCGATTAGATACCTAGCATCTCTCAACTTTCACACGTTTTCTTCCGTAACGGAGAAAGGCACCCACCGGCATTGAAGGTCAGAACCGGACATCGTCGAAAGTCCGAAGCGCCTAAAACTAGAAGCTTTGAGTGTTGGAACTCGATGCGAGAGGCGGATTCGATTGGATTGAAAGAAAAGGGAGTCAAGCCTTGGTTTCTTTATAAAGAACTTGAATACCAAGAGCCCTCCCCGTAACCGTCTGGGACTCGCTTTCAATTAGAGAGTCATACCAAAAGGCACGGTTGGGTTACCCGCGCCCATATTGATGAGAATCCCGGAATAAGGGGACATGATGTCTGCTTCGACAAGACGTGCCAAGGAAACCGCCTCGCTAAACACGCTAAGGTGGGGCAGTAAAACGATTCGAATAAAGGCTTGACCGTGGCGTGATGTCACGTTGCGGAATACGTCAGCAGATTAGATTTGTGCATATATTATTCTCTCTACGGTGGTATGTGGAACTTGTTTTTGTAAAGCCGGACACTATCCTTGTGTTCAAACATCTTCTACAAAGTATTCGGAGGAGGAACCCGCCTCGCAATGACGAAGACAATTGGTGCACCAGACTCGTCGTCATTGAAGCTAGGTTCAGGGGCTACTAAGGGAGTCCTGGATTAGGGGGTGTCCGGATGGCCGGACTATGACCTTTGGCCGGACTCCCGGACTATGAAGATACAAGATTGAAGACATCATCCCGTGTCCGGATAGGGACTTTCCTTGGCGTGGAAGGCAAGCTTGGCGATACGATATGAAGATCTCCTCCCATTGTAACCGACTCTGTGTAACCCTAGCCCTCTCCGGTGTCTATATAAACCGGAGAGTTTTAGCCCGTAGGACGAACAACAATCATACCATAGGCTAAATTCTAGGGTTTAGCCCCTCTGATCTCGTGGTAGATCAACTCTTGTACTACCCATATCATAAATATTAATCAAGTAGGAGTAGTCTTTTACCTCCACCGAGAGGGCCCGAACCTGGGTAAAAACATCGTGTCCCTTGTCTCCTGTTACCATCCGCCTAGACGCACAGTTCGGGACCCCCTACCCGAGATCCGCCGGTTTTGACACCGACACCCTCTCCTGGTTCTTATGCCTTGGTCTTAGACACCACCTTCGCAACATAGAGGCGGGCTGCTGGTTTCTCCCGAGTCCTGATAGATGGCGACAGCAGCATCAACATCCTATACCGTGACACTATGGAGAAGTTGGGAATCAAGCAGAAGCAGCTTTAGCCCAGCCGGACTGTATTCCATAGCATAGTTCCTGGCCTTTCCTGCTCACCAATCGGCAAGACCCAGATTGATGTTCTCTTCGGAGACAAAGATCACTTTCACCGAGAGCCAGTCTGGTTTGAGGTGGTGGACCTTGAGAGCCCCTATCATGCGCTACTTGGCCGGCCTGCTCTGGCCAAGTTCATGGCGGTCCCCCACTATGCTTACCTCAAGAAGAAGATGCCGAGTACCATGGGAATCCTAACCGTAGTCGGAGACTACAAGAAGTCGTCCGCCTGTGCGACAGACAACAGCCATCTAGCCGAGTCCCTCGTGATTGCAGCAGAAAAGCGGCTCCTTGACCGGGTTGTGGAGATGGCAGGCAAGCAAACGGAAATGTCACCAAACCCCAAGGAGTCGGAAGCTGAGGGCTCGTTCAAACCGGCGAAGGAAACAAAGAAGATACCCTTGGACCTGGAGCACCCGGAGAGGCACGCTGTCATAGGTGCAAAACTTGACAGCAAATAGGAAAGCGAGCTCGTCGATTTCCTCCGTGAGAATCGGGACATCTTTGCATGGTCTCCCAAGGACATGCCGGGTGTTCCGACGGATTTCGCCAAGCATAAGCTACATGTCCGACCTGATGCTAAGCCGGTCAGGCAGCCCTTGTGCCGCCTGTCAGAAGAGAAGAAAAGAGTCATTGGAGAAGAGAAAGCCCGGCTTCTAGCTGCCGGCTTCATCATGGAAGTGTTCTTCCCAGAATGGTTAGCCAACCTAGTCCTCGTGCTAAAGAAGAATAAGCAGTGGCATATGTGCATTCATTATACCAGTCTCAACAAAGCTTGCCCCAAAGATCCCTTTGCTTTGCCAAGAATTGACCAAGTGATAGACTCCACAGCCGAATGCGAGTTGTTGAGTTTTCTGGATGCATACTCAGGGTATCACCAGATCAAGCTGAACCCAGCCGACAGGTTGAAGACCGCCTTCATCACACCATTCGGAGCCTTCTGCTACCTGACCATGACGTTCGGCTTGAGGAATGCCGGCACCACGTTTCAGCGTTGCATGCAGAAATGTCTCCTCAAGGAACTTGGCAGAAATGTCCATGTCTACGTGGACGACGTGGTGGTCAAGACGGAGAAGCATGGCACTCTGCTAGAAGACCTCAAGGAAACCTTTGAAAACTTGCGCCGATTTCAAATCAAGCTCAACCCGGAGAAATGCGTCTTTGGAGTACCAGCTGGCCAGCTTCTTGGCTTCCTGGTCTTAGAGCGCGGCATAGAGTGCAACCCCGTGAAGATCAAGGCCATCGAGAAGATGGAGGTGCCCACCCGACTGTTGGACATGCAAAAATTCATCGGCTGCTTGGCATCCATCAGCCGTTTCATCAGTCGGCTAGGCGAGAAGGCTCTTCCTCTGTACCAGCTCATGAAGAAGACTACTTTTTTCGAGTGGAACAACAAGGCGGACGAAACTTTTCTCCAGCTCAAGAAGATGTTGACCACTCCGCATGTCCTGGTGGCTTCGACTGCTAAGGAGCCCATGCTTCTCTACATCGCCGCTACCAGTCGGGTGGTCAGCATAGTCATAGTTGTGGAGCGCAAGGAAGAAGGCAGAGCACTACCAGTCCAGAGGCCGGTGTATTACCTGAGTGAAGTGTTGTCCGCCTCCAAGCAGAACTACCCCCACTATCAGAAGATGTGCTACGGCGTGCATTTTGCCGCCAAGAAGCTGAAGGCATACTTTCAGGAGCACCCAATCACTATTGTCTGCACTGCTCCACTTGCCGAGATCATTGGAAGCCGAGATGCTTCGAGCCGAGTGGCCAAATGGGCCATAGATTTGGCCCCCTACACCATCTACTACCAGCCTTGCACCACCATCAAGTCACAAGCATTGGCCGACTTCCTCGTCGACTGGGCCGAGACCCAGTACCTGCCGCCAGCGCCAGACTCCACCCATTGGCGGATGCACTTCGATGGTTCCAAGATGTGCACCGGTTTGGGAGCCGGCATCATCCTCACCTCTCCCAAAGCCGACAAACTCAGATATGTGCTGCAAATTCACTTTGCCGCCTCCAACAACGTAGCTGAATACGAAGCACTTATACACGGGCTCCAGCTTGCCAAGGAACTCGGCATTCGCCGGATCCTGTGCTATGGTGATTCCGACTTGGTGGTCCAGCAGTCGTTGGGTGATTGGGACGCCAAGGATGCAAATATGGCAAGCTACCGCTTCCTCGTACAACAACTCAGTGGATACTTTGAGGGGTGCGAGTTCCTCCATGTGCCAAGAAATGACAATGAGCAAGCAGATGCCTTGGCACGGATCGGCTCCACCCAGCAAGCGATACCAGCCGGTGTCGCCCTGTAACGCCTCCTCAAACTGTCTGTCAAGCCGTTGCCAGAATCAGACTCCATCTTCGTGCCGGCTCCTCCTGAAGCAGTCGGATCCGACTTGAGGATCCCAGCAGCCGGCGCAGGGACTTAGACAGGCGGCTCGGGGACTGCAGCAGTCGCACCCAGACTAGGGACTTCAGAACCCGGCCCGGGGACTGCAGCAGTTGGCCCAGGAACTTCTCCGATTCATCAAGCGGCAGCCGACTCCAACCCTCCGCCTCTCGGCCCAACCGCCTCGTGCAAATTGCAGTTGGTAGTCGAAGAAATAGCAGCACCTTCATGGGCTCAACCCATCCTCAACTTTCTAGTGAACAAAGAGCTGCCGACTGATGAGATCTCGGCCCGACAAGTGCAACGTCGGGCAGCAGCATACACCATTGTCAACAGAGAACTAGTGAGGCGCAGTGTCATTGGTGTGTACTAGCGCTGCGTAGAGCCAGACAAAGGCCAAGCAATCCTCAAAGATATCCACCAAGGCGAGTGTGGTCACCACGCGGCTTCAAGATAACTTGTTGCCAAAGCTTTCTGTGATGGTTTTTTCTGGCCGACTGCTCTAGAAGATGCCAAAGACTTGGTCCAGAAATGTAAAGGGTGCTAGAAGTTCCATTCCAAGCCACATTTGCCGGCTTCTGCACTCGAGACCATTCCCATTGCCTGGCCCTTTGCCATCTGGGGGCTGGACATGGTGGGACCATTCAAGACAGCAGGCGGCGGCATGACTCATCTGCTTGTCGCCATGGACAAATTCACCAAGTGGATAGAAGCAAAGCCAATCAAGAAGTTCAATGGGCCGACTGCTGTGACTTTCATTGCGGACATCACCATTCGGTATGGCATACCACACAGCATCATCATCAACAATGGCACACTGCCAAAGGCGCTTTGGCTCGTTTCTGCGCGACACAGGGCATCCGACTGGACTTAGCGTCCGTTGCCCATCCGCAGTCAAATGGCTAAGTGGAGCGAGCAAATGGCCTCATTTTGTCCGGCATCAAGCCCCGACTGGTCGAGCCTCTAGAGCGTTCGGCCGGCTGCTGGCTCGATGAGCTGCCGGCCGTCCTCTGGAGCCTGCGCACAACTCCGAACAAGTCAACCGGCTTCATGCCTTTCTTCCTCGTCTACGGTACCGGAGCCGTCATCCTGACGGACATAGAATTTTACTCCCCTCGAGTCACCATGTACACCTAAGAGGAGGCAAAAGAAGCATGAGAAGATGGCGTTGATCTGCTAAAAGAGAGCCGACTGTTGGCACTCAGCTGGTCCACCATCTACCAGCAGAGTATACGCTGATACTACAATTGGAAGGTCAAGACAAGATCCTTCCAAGAGGGAGACCTTGTGCTCTGGCTGATACAGCGAACAACTAGGCAGCACAAGCTCTTGGCACCTTGGGAAGGCCTCTTCATCATCAGCAAAGTTTTGGGCAATGATTCCTACTACCTGATCAATGCTCAGAAGCCCAGAGCACGCAAGAGAGACGACTCCGGCAAGGAAACAGAGAGGCCGTGGAATGCAAACCAACTCTGAAGATTTTACAGTTAATGTAGTATGTACCATGCTACCTTATGTATTAAGTACGAAGACTCCGGGTCCCCCGAGAAGAGCTCGGGGACTACCCTCTTTTATCTATATGATAAGTATTATGCCTATGAATGTGTTATTTTATTATTTCGCCTGGCACTGGGTTCAACTAGTCGTCCCTGGGGCTCCCCGCCTTCTACTATGTGGCGCTTCCTGCAGTCGGACAAGTAGTGTGTTGGCACCTAAACCTTCTCCTGCCAGAAGCCGCAGTTTGCAGAGCGACTGTCCGGTGGGCAAGGGTTGCAGAAACGGTGTCCACACAAAAAATGGCTAAGGAATCAAAGTGCGCACGTAGTCTAGGCCAGCATCCCGCCTCATCGACCGGCTGCCGAGCGGCCGGCCGACCGACTTCTACATAACTTGCCAACGCTCCAGTCGGCTAAGTACTTGCCCTCCCGAAAGCAGCTAAGTACTTGACTCAGCCGCAGTCCGCAGAGTGGTTGTTTGGCTGGCAAGAGGGCAGCAAAGGGAGGGCGGCAAAGGAAAAAAGCCAAGGAGCAGAAAGCAAGAAAAGTTAGAACTCGGCAAAAACACAACTTGTGTTGAAGAATATTTACATGTCAAAAGTCCCATTGGCCAGCATTCAACAGAGTTTGAAATACACCCCGCGGGTGGAATTGTGCAAATTTAACAAAGTTTGTCAAGACTGATAAGCAGGAAAAATAAAAGTCGACAACCTAGGGAGCAACAGAGGGGTCCGGCTGGATGGCGGAGTCGGTGGTGCCGGTTGGTGGAGTGGACGGCTGGTTGGTCCCCGCTTGGTCGCCTCCAGCAGCATTCGGCATGCTCGAGCATGGCTCATTGTTTGAGGCGTGGTCAAGCTAAGGCTGGCCGTCCGCTCCGACCTCTGGCGCGTCTTCTCCGCTTTCCTCGTCCTCTCCCTTGTCGCTGGAGTCGATCACCTCGGCCGAGTCCTCGCCATCCTCCGGGATCAGCTCGAACCACTCCGGTGGCACCTCGGCACCATTCTCAGCCAGCTCTGGGATGAAGATGCTGGTGTTGGTGTACTCGGCGATCGCCGCCGCCCGTTTGACAAGATCACCCTCCACCGCCACCAGCTCCTCTTAAGCCTCCTGCCGAAATGTGGTCAACTGGGCTAGATTTAGCCCAGGGTACCACGCCTTGATGAACTCCAAGGTCCGGCGCACTCCAGCCCAGGCCGAGGAACCCTTCCAAGCCTCCAGACAGCCGGCCGCCACCTCCAGCTAGTTGGCAGTCGGGCTGGGAGTGCGTGGAGCCGGCATGTCTGGCCATAGGGCGGAGATCGCCCGGGCCCTGACACGCTGAAGACGACGCAATATTCGATGAGCCGACCGAAGGCGGGCCTGGATGCTGAGAAGCTGCTCGCTAAGGGTCCGGGGGGCATCGACAGCAATCTGCGCACCGTCCGCCCTTCGTTCCTCGCGATAAGCCTCAATGGCCTGGTTAGAGGCAGCAGAGTGGCCAGGGAAGAAGTCTGCTCGGGCAAAGAGCAAAGAAGCTAGAAGTCAGAAGCTAGTAGTCGGCCCGATCAGAAGCCAACAGCTCAAAGAAAGAAAAAAAAGAAGAAACTTACCATCAACCATGTCTTCAATACTACCGAAGCCGGTAGTTAGCAGCACCTCTTTGTCCTCCCAGGTAGAGCTTTCGGTCTCGAACTCGGCGAAGAGATTGGACTCTTTCACCTCCGCCTCCTTCTGAGCCTTCTGGAGAATTTCCGCCTGCTCCGCCAGTTGCGTGGCCAGCCGATCACGCTCCTCGGCCAGCTTGCTGCACTCTGCCTCCTTGGCACGCAGCGCGGTGCTGGCTTCGCCCAGCTGCTGCTGTAGGATGTCGTTGGCCTCTGCAAAAGTAGAAGAAGAAAAAGACGTCAACAATCAACAAGGAAGAAGTGCAGTCGCCGGGGAGATCCGGTCCGACAACTCACCAGTCGGCCCGAATATCGGGGACTACAGCCCGCGGGTGCACTATCGCGCCCCCGCAGAAAAGGAGTATCAACGGTCAGCAAAGAAGAAATGCAATTGCCAGAGAGATCCGGCCCGAACCTCGGGGACTACAGCCTGCGGGTGCGCTTGCGCGCCCCTGCAGAGAAAAAACAAAGACTTACTCCGGCTTTCTAACAAGTCGGCGGTCCACTGGTCTAGCTCTCGGACGCTGGAGTTGAAGGTTGCCGCGTGAAGGTTATGATAATCCTTCAACGAGGATATCAGATGAAGTTAGCACTTGAAGCTTGCAAATTAAAGTTCCGAGCTGCCTGCTCAGCAGCCGGCCCGAAACTCGGGGACTACACCCAGTGGTTGCGCTGGCGTGCCCCCACCAAGAAATACAAGGACCAAAGACGAAGAAGCAAGAAACACACCCGAATGGCCGCTCGCGAATCCAGGAACGCCTCATTGCACCGCTTGAGAGCGTTAGCCTCGGCTCGGAGTTTGGCCTGACCATCAAGGATCACCTGGTTTAAGGTTCCCGTCCCGCCTCCATGCACCTAGCCGGTGGGCGCAGCGCTGGTCGCCTCGATGTCTGGGACTGACGAGTTCGTGGTGCCGGTTTCTAGCGGTCGTGGCGCTGAGGCCACCTTCTCGAGGCGACGACACATGGGTGTGTGGGCCTCAGGAGTCAGGCCCGTCACCACCTCGTTTCTGACTGGTGGCGCCTGCGGGGCGGCTGGCTGCTTATCTCGCGCCCCTCCAAATGGCGGTGGCGGAGGCACGACCACGTCCGGCATGATGACATCACCGCCTTCCCTCTCCATGATCGCCGCCTTCTCTTCTTCCTCTAGGCGTGAGTCTAGTTCTAACAGGTTGGGAACCCTTTGCATGGGTGCCCTGGGGGTTTATATAGGCCTACCCCCTAGGGGTACAATGGTAACTTGGTCGGGTGTAGGACCCAACTGTCAGCGCCTCCAGTCGCCGGCTTCTCCGCCGGTAGCTGGGACCCGCCGCCTCGTGGGCCCCTCTGACTGGTCTCGTACGGAGCCGACAGGCCGCTTCCGCTGCTGGCGGGTCTGGTTGGTGGCTGATCACTGTATCCGTGATGCTAATGACGCAGGCTTGGTTGGGCAAGGCATGGCTACAGTCCCGCCGCCTGGTGGGAGATCACTATAGCCTCACCGTGTCTAGTCTAGTTAATGCCTCTCAGGTCTCGAGGAAGGATCCGGCTGCCCACCAGGAACCGGATCCCCTTGGATCGGACTGGCTAGGCTTGGCCGCCCTCCGGGCCCTCGCTGCCTAGTAGGGCCCGCTACCTGGGAGCCGTACCGACATGCCGTCGTGGGAGCAGGCCCTTCCTGACAGGAGTGACATCGAGGGTGGAATGGCAACAGTGCCGCGTCGTGTGGTGATCTCCGCCTGTACGGGGCACTATGGCCATGCCAAACCCAGGATTCGGGGGTGAGGGACTACACTATAGCCTCACCCTGTCTTGTCCTCTTGATGAGGGGCATAGACTCTGAGGGCGCCGGGTGGCCGCCTACTAGAAGCTGGCCTCTACGGAGGCCGTCTGCTAGGAGTCGGCCTGTCTTGGTGCCGTCTGCTGGTGCTTGGCCGTCTTCGGGCAGCCGATCGTTGAGCCAGCCGGCCACCGGAAGGTGGCGCTTCATTCTGGAGTCCCGTGGGGCGAGCCGGCCCAAAGTCTTGAAAGGCTCAGGGACTCTGGTTAGGCTACCCGTGGCCCATTACTCCGACAGGTCCCAAGTGACACCTAGCCAATCTAGGAGACATCACTCTCCAAGAAGTAACAAATGGTGTGTTGATGATGAACTCCTTGCTCTTGTGCTTCAAATGATAGTATCCCCAACACTCAACTCTCTCTCACGTGATTTGGATTTGGTGGAAAGAAGATTTGAGTGGAAAGCAACTTGGGGAAGGCTAGAGATCAAGTTTTATGTGGTAGGAATGGAATATCTTGACCTCAACACAAGTGTAGGTGGTTCTCTCTCAGAAAATATATGTTGGAAGTGTAGGCATGTTCTGATGGCTCTCTCCACGAATTAAGAGTGGGTGGAGGGGTATATATAGCCTCCACACAAAATCTAATAGTTACACACAACTTACCAAACTCGGTGGGACCGAATCGTGAAACTCGGTCAGACCGATTTAGTTCATAATGGGATCGATATCGTTAAGGTTAGGGAATAACATAATCTCGGTGAGACCGATTACACAAACTCGGTGAGACCGATTTTGGTAATAGACAAACAGAGAGTTGGTCAGGCAAACTCGATGGGACCGATTCGCTCATCTCGGTTGGACCGGAACGTTACGAAAGGGAAACAGATAGTTTGCATTGCAATCTCAGTGAGACCGATCGCTCATCTCGGTTTGACCGAAACATTACAAAGGGAAACAGAGAGATTACAATCCCATCTCGGTGAGACCGAGATCCCTCTCGGTGAGACCGAAAAGACTAGGGTTTCTGGTAATGGCTATGTCAAATGAACTCAGTGGCGCCGGATAGGAAGTTTCGGTGGGCCGAGTTTGACTTTTGGTTTGGGACATATGTGGATGTGAGAAAGTAGTTGAGGGTTTTTGGAGCATATCACTAAGAACTTTGAGCAAGAAACTCATTAAGCAACACCTCACCCCCTCTTGATAGTATTGGCTTTTCCTATGGACTCAATGTGATTTTGGATCACTAAAATGGAAAGTGTAGAGTCTTGTGCTTTGAGCTTGAGCCAATCATTTTGTCCTTAGCATTTTGAGGGGTCCATGGTTCTCATCCATGCCATGCCAAACATTGAGCTTTCCTGAAATATTTATCTTGAAATAGCATTAGCTCAATGAGCTATATGTTGTTAGGAATTACCAAAACCACCCAGGGAAAGTTGCACTTTCAATCTCCCCCTTTTTGGTAATTGATGACAACATATAGATCCAAGCTTCGACAAATGACAATAAGATTGAAAAACATCATCGCTTTGAGAAGTATGTGATAAGCAAGAGCTCCCCCTAAATTTGCGCATTATTTAAAATTTGCTTTGGACTGCAAATGCACAATGTGTTAGGATAATGGGTCACTCTTCCATGTCACATACATCTTGGTGGAGCGCTCAAAATGATAAGAATTGAAGACATGCACTCATCACCAAGCAAAGTGAATGATCATATAAGGATATAAGAGATAATATCATCCAACAAGCATTAAGGTAGCATATGATCAAACACATGATCATCCAAGTAAACAAGTAGCTCACAAAAGGACATAAAGTATCAAGCACACAACCAAGAAGTTCAACCAAAAACAAGAGAGATAAAAAGCAACACTCTCTCTCAAAGCCTATGATCTATACATTTTCTCCCCCTTTGGCAACAAGTTACCAAAAAGTTCAAAGAATGCATAGTGCTAAACGATTCTCAGGCTGGGTCTTCATGAGGTGGTGTAGAGATGACTCCAAGGACGAAAGCATCTGTTGATGTAGGTGGAGCTGGTGGAGTGGTGATACGTCTCCAATGTATCTATAATTTTTTATTGTTCCATGCTATTATATTACCCCTTTTGGATGTTTATGGGCTTTATTTTACACATTTATATCATTTTTGGGACTAACCTACTAACTGGAGGCCCAGCCCATATTGCTGTTTTTTTTGCCTATTTTAGTATTTCAAAGAAAAGGAATATCAAACAGAGTCCAAACGGAATGAAACCTTCGGGAGCATGATTTTTGGAAGGAACGCGATCCAGAGGACTTGGAGTGCAAGTCAAGAAGCGACCGAGGCGACCACGAGGGTGGAGGGCGCGCCCACCCCTACAGGGCATGCCCCCTGTCTCATGGGACCGTCGGGCGGCCACCAACGTACTTCTTTCTCCTATATATACCTACGTACCCCAAAAACATCTAGGGAGCCAACGAAACACAATTTCCACCATTGTAACCTTCTGTACCCGCGAGATCCCATCTTGGAGCCTTCGCCGGCGCTCCCCGGAGGGGGAATCAACCATGGAGGGCTTCTACATCAACACCATAGCCCCTCCGATGAGTTGTGAGTAGTTTACCACAGACCTTCGGGTCCATAGTTATTAGCTAGATGGCTTCTTCTCTCTTTTTGGATCTCAATACCATGTTCTCCCCCTCTCTTGTGGAGATCTATTTGATATAACTCTTTTTGCGGTGTGTTTGTCGAGATCCGATGAATTGTGGGTTTATGATCAAGTTTATCTATGAGAAATATTTGAATCTTCTCTGAATTCTTTTATGTATGACTGAGTTACCTTTGCAAGTCTCTTCAAATTATTAGTTTGGTTTGGCCTACTAGATTGATCTTTCTTGCAATGGGAGAAGTGCTTAGCTTTGGGTTCAATCTTGCGGTGTCCTTTCCCAGTGCCAGCAGGGGCAGCAAGGCACGTATTGTATTGTTTCCATCGAGGATAAAAAGATGGGGTTTATATCATATTGCATGAGTTTATCCCTCTACATCATGTCATCTTTCTTAATGCGTTACTCTGTTCTTATGAACTTAATACTCTAGATGCATGCTGGATAGCGGTCGATGTGTGGAGTAATAGTAGTAGATGCAGGCAGGAGTCAGTCTACTTGTTACAGACATGATGCCTATATACATGATCATGCCTAGATAATCTCATAATTATTCGCTTTTCTATCAATTGCTCGACAGTAATTTGTTCACCCATCGTAATACTTATGTTATCTTGAGAGAAGCCACTAGTCAAACCTATGCCCCCCGGGTCTATCTTTATCATATAAGCTTTTTATCTACTTTTATTTGCATCTTTACTTTTCCAATCTATATTATAAAATACCAAAAATATATTTATCTTATCATACTATCTCTATCAGATCTCACTTTCGCAAGTGGCTATGAAGGGATTGACAACCCCTTTATTGCATTGGTTGCGAGTTCTTTGTTTGTTTGTGTAGGTGCATGGGACTTTTGAGGAGCCTCCTACTGGATTGATACCTTGGTTCTTAAAAACCGAGGGAAATACTTACGCTACTTTTGCTGCATCACCCTTTCCTCTTCAAGGAAAACCAACGCAAGCTCAAGACGTAGCAAGAAAGGATTTTTGGCGCCGTTGCCGGGGAGGTCTTCGCTCAAGTCAAGACATACCAAGTACCCATCGCAAACTCATCTCCCTCGCATTTACATTATTTGCCATTTGCCTCTCGTTTTCGTCTCCCCCATTTCACCCTTGTCGTTTTATTCGCCCTCTCTTTCCCAATCTTCTTCTTCTCCTCTCTTTTCGCTTGCCTTTTTCTGTTTGCTTGTGTGGTTGATTACTTGTTGCCATGGCGCAAGATAATACCAAATTGTGTGATTTCTCCAATACCAATAATAATGATTTCCTTAGTACTCCGATTGCTCCTCTTAATGATGTCGAGTCTTGTGAAATCAATACTCCTTTGCTGACTCTTGTTATGAAAGATCAATTCCTCGGCCTTCCTAGTGAAGATGCCACTACCCATCTAAACAACTTTGTTGATTTGTGTGATATGCAAAAGAAGAAAGATACGGATAATGATATTGTTAAATTGAAGTTATTTCCGTTTTCACTTAGAGATTGTGCTAAAGTTTGGTTTTTGTCTTTGCCTAAGAATAATATTGATTCTTGGAACAAGTGCAAATATGCTTTTATCTCTAAATATTTTCCTCCCGCTAAGATTATCACTCTTAGGAACGATATTATGAATTTTTTGATCATGAGCATGTTGCCCAATCTTGGGAAAGAATGAAATTGATGATTCGCAATTGCCCTACTCATGGTTTGAATTTATGGATGATCATACAAAATTTTTATGCAGGATTAAACTTTACTTCTAGAAATCTTTTAGATTCTGCCGCGGGAGGCACATTTATGGAAATCACTTTAGGAGATGCTACAAAACTTCTTGATAATATTATGGCTAATTATTCTCAATGGCACACTGAAAGATCTACTAGTAAAAAGGCGCATGTTATAGAAGAAATTAATGTTTTAAGTGGAAAGATGGATGAGCTTATGAGATTGTTTGCTACTAAGAGTGCTTCTATCGATCCCAATGATATGCCTTTATCTACCTTGATTGAGAATAATAATGAATCTATGGATGTGAATTTTGTTGGTAGGAATAGTTTTGGAAACAATGCTTATAGAGGAAACTTTAATCCTAGACCGTTCCCTAGTAATTCCTCTAATAAATATGGAAATTCCTACAATAATTCTTATGGTAATTTTAATAAGATGCCCTCTGATTTTGAGAATAGTGTGAAATAATTTATGATGTCTCAAAAGAATTTTAATGCTTTGCTTGAAGAAAAATTGCTCAAAGTTGATGATTTGGCTAGGAACGTTGATAGACTTTCACTTGATGTTGATTCTCTTAAACTTAGATCTACTCCTCCTAAGCATGATATCAATGAGTCCCTCAAAGCAATGAGAATTTCCATTGATGAGTGGAAGGAAAGAACCGCTAGATTGCGTGCTAAGAAAGATTGTTTTGTAAAGGCGTGTTCTTCTAGTTTCCATGAAAATAATGATGAAGATCTTAAAGTTATTGATGTGTGCCCTATTAGATCTTTGTTTTGCAATATGAATCTTAATAATAATGGGACTGGAGATGAGTCAACTTTAGTTAGAAGGTCCCAATAATTCGGTGTTTTTAGATCTTGATGCTAAATTTGGTAAAAGTGGGATTGGAGAGGTCATGACTTTAAATAGCATTGAACCTACTATCTCGGATTTCAAGGAATTTGATTATGATAATTGTTCTTTAGAAGGTTGTATTTCCTTGTTGCAATCCGTTGTGAATTCTCCTCATGCTTATAGTCAAAATAAAGCTTTTACCAAACATATCGTTGATGCCTTAATGCAATCTTATGATGAAAAACTTAATTTGGAAGTTCCTATACCTAGAAAACTTAATGATGAGTGGGAACCTACTATAAAGATTAAAATTAAAGATCATGAGTGTTTTGCTTTGTGTGATTTGGGTGCTAGTGTTTCCACGATTCCGAAAACTTTATGTGATATTCTAGGTTTCCATGATCTTGATGATTGCTCTTTAAATTTGCACCTTGCGGATTCCACCATTAAAAAGCCAATGGGAAGGATCAATGATGTTCTCATTCTTGCAAATAGAAATTTGGTGCCAGTAGATTTTATCGTTCTTGATATAGATTGCAATCTTTCTTTTCCTATTATACTTGGTAGACCTTTCCTTAGAACAATTGACGCGATTATTGATATGAAGGAAGGGAATATTAGATTCCAATTTTCATTAAGGAAGGGCATGGAGCACTTTCCAAGAAAGAAAATTAAATTACCTTATGAATCTATCATGCGAGCTACTTATGAATCGAGTGTCAAAGATGGCACTACTTAGATCTATCTTCGCTTTTATGCCTAGCTAGGGGCGTTAAACGATAGCGCTAGTTGGGAGGCAACCCAATTTTCTTTGTGTTTTTGTTTTTGTTCCTGTTTAGTAATAAATTTTGCATCTACCTTCTGTTTAGATGTGTTTTTATGTTTTAATTAGTGTTTGTGCCAAGTAGAACCTATAGGATAACCTATGATGATAATTGATTTGATTCTGCTGAAAAACAGAAACTTTGCGCTCACGAGAAAAAATTCAATAAATCACAGAAACGTGATTTTGCATTGATTAGTTTTGCTGCTGATCAATAGACACATTTTCCCGGACATCCTATTTTGGTAGGATTTTTAGAGTTCCAGAAGTTTGCGTTAGTTACAGATTGCTACAGACTGTTCTGTTTTTGACAGATTCTGTTTTTCGTGTGTTGTTTGCTTATTTTGATGCATCTATGGCTAGTATTAAGTGGTATGAACCATAGAGAACTTGGAATACAGTAGGTTTAACACCAATATAAATAAATAATGAGTTCATTACAGTACTTTATGTGGTGGTTTTTCTTTCTTTCACTAACAGAGCTTATGAGATTTCCTGTTGAGTTTTGTGTTGTGAAGTTTTCAAGTTTTGGGTAAAGATTTGATGGACTATGGAATAAGGAGCGGCAAAAGCCTAAGATTGGGGATGCCCATGGCACCCCAATATATTCAAAAATAGCCAAAAGCCTAAGCTTGGGGATGCCCCCGGAAGGCATCCCCTCTTTCGTCTTCGTTCATTGGTAACTTTACTTGGAGCTATATTTTTATTCGCCACATGATATGTGTTTTGCTTGGAGCGTCATGTACGATATTAGTATTTGCTTTTTAGTTTACCACAATCATCCTTACTGTACACACCTTTTGGGAAAATCCCACTCAATTGAAATTTATTAGAATACTCTATGTGCTTCACTTATATCTTTTGAGCTAGATAGTTTTTTGCTCTAGTGCTTTACTTATATATTTTAGAGCACGGCAGTGGCTTAATTTTGTAGAAATTGCTAGTCTCTCATGCTTCACTTATATTATTTTGAGAGTCTTTTAGAACATCATGGTATTTTATATGGTTATAGAATTGGTCCTAGAATGGTAGGCATCCAAGTTGGGTATAATAAAAACTATCACATGAAGTGAATTGGATGCTATGATCAATTTGATACTTGATAATTGTTTTGAGATATGGAGGTAGTGATATTAAAGTCATGCTAGTTGGGTGATTATGAATTTAGAGAATACTTGTGTTGAAGTTAGCAAGTCCCGTAGCATGCACGTATGGTTAAAGTTGTGTAACAAATTTGAAACATGAAGTGTCCTTGGATTGTGCATCCTTATGAGTGGCGGTCGGGGACGAGCGATGGTCTTTTCCTACCAATCTATCCCTCTAGGAGCATGCGCGTAGTGCTTGGTTTTTGACGACTTCTAAACTTTTGCAATAAGTATATGAGTTCTTTTGACTAATGTTGAGTCCATGGATTATATGCACTTTTACCTTTCCATCATTGCTAGCCTCTTCGGTACCGTGCATTGCCCTTTCTCACCTTGAGAGTTGGTGCAAACTTTGCCAGTGCATCCAAACCCCGTGATATGATACGCTCTATCACACATAAACCTCCTTATATCTTCCTCAAAACAGCCACCATACCTACCTATTATGACATTTCCATAGCCATTCCGAGATATATTGCCATGCAACTTTCCACCGTTCCCTTTATCATCATGACACGCATTACTTTTGCCATATTCCCATTGCATGATCATGTAGTCGACATCGTATTTGTGGCAAAGCCACCATGCATAATTTTTCATACATGTCACTCTTGATTCATTGCACCATCCCGATACACCGCCGGAGGCATTCATATAGAGTCATATCTTATTCTAGTTTCGAGTTGTAATTTATGAGTTATGAATCAATAAAAATGTGATGATCATCTTTATTAGAGCATTGTCCCCAGAAAAAAAGGCCAAAAAAAAGAAAGGCCAAAAAAAAAAGAAAGGCCCAAAAAAAGGAAAAAAGAAAAAAAAGAAAAAAGAAAAAAGGGGCAATGTTACTATCTCTTTTTTCCACACTTGTGCTTCAAAGTAGCACCATGTTCTTCATATAGCGAGTCTCATATTTTGTGCTTCAAAGTAGCACCATGTTCTTCATATAGAGATTCTCATATGTTGTCACTTTCATATACTAGTGAGAATTTTTCATTATAGAACTTGGCTTGTATATTTCTACGATGGGCTTCCTCAAATGCCCTAGGTCTTCGTGAGCAAGCAAGTTGGATGCACACCCACTAGTTTTTTTGTTGAGCTTTCATTCATTTATAGCTCTAGTGCATCCGTTGCATGGCAATCCCTACTCCTCATGTTGACATCAATTAATGGGCATTTCCATAGCCCGTTAATTATCCTTGTCAATGTGAGACTTTCTCTTTTTTTGTCTTTTCCACACAATCCCCATTATCATATTCTATTCCACCCATAGTGCTATGTCCATGGCTCACGCTCATGTATTGCATGAAAGTTGAAAAAGTTTGAGATTATTTAAGTACGAAACAATTGCTTGGCTTGTCATCGGGGGTGTAGAATTTGGGAACATTTTTGTGTTACAAAAATGAAGCATAGCTTAACTATATGATTTTGTAGGGATGAAATTTCTTTAGCCATGTTATTTTGAGAAGACATGATTACTTTTATTAGTATGTTTGAAATATTACTATTTCTTATGTAAATATGAACTTTTATTTGAATCATTTGGATTTGAACATTCATGCCACAATAAAGAAAATTACATTGACAATTATGCTAGGTAGCATTCCACATCAAAAATTCTGTTTTTATCATTTACCTACTCGAGGATGAGCAGGAATTAAGCTTGGGGATGCTTGATACGTCTCCAACGTATCTATAATTTTTTATTGTTCCATGCTATTATATTACCCCTTTTGGATGTTTATGGGCTTTATTATACACATTTATATCATTTTTGGGACTAACCTACTAACCGGAGGCCCAGCCCGTATTGCTGTTTTTTTGCCTATTTCAGTATTTTGAAGAAAAGGAATATCAAACGGATTCCAAACAGAATGAAACCTTCAGGAGCGTGAGTTTTGGAACGAACGTGATCCAGAGGACTTGGAGTGCAAGTCAAGAAGCGATCAAGGCGTCCACGAGGGTGGAGGGTGCGCCCACCCCTACAGGGCGCACCCCTATCTCGTGGGCCCCTCAGGCGGCCACCGACATACTTCCTCCTCCTATATATACCTACATACCCCGAAAACATACAGGGAGCCAACGAAACACAATTTCCACCGCCGTAACCTTCTATATCCGCGAGATCCCATCTTGGAGCCTTCGCCGACGCTCCGCCGGAGGGGGAATCGACCATGGAGAGCTTCTACATCAACACCATAGCCCCTCCGATGAGTTGTGAATAGTTTGCCACAGACCTTTGGGTCCATAATTATTAGCTAGATGGCTTCTTCTCTCTTTTTGGATCTCAATACCATGTTCTCCCCCTCTCTTGTGGAGATCTATTTGATATAACTCTTTTTGCGGTGTGTTTGTCGAGATCCGATGTATTGCGGGTTTATGATCAAGTTTATCTATGAGAAATATTTGAATCTTCTCTGAATTCTTTTATGTATGATTGAGTTATCTTTGCAAGTATCTTCGAATTATCAGTTTGGTTTGGCCTACTAGATTGATCTTTCTTGCAATGGGAGAAGTGCTTAGCTTTGGGTTCAATCTTGCGGTGTCCTTTCCCAGTGATAGCAGGGGTAGCAAGGCACGTATTGTATTGTTGCCATCGAGGATAAAAAGATGGGGTTTATATCATATTGCATGAGTTTATCCCTCTACATCATGTCATCTTTCTTAATGCGTTACTCTGTTCTTATGAACTTAATACTCTAAATGCATGCTGGATAGCAGTCGATGTGTGGAGTAATAGTAGTAGATGCAGGCAGGAGTCGGTCTACTTGTTACGGATGTGATGCCTATATACATGATCATGCCTAGATAATCTCATAATTATTCGCTTTTCTATCAATTGCTCGACAGTAATTTGTTCACCCACCGTAATACTTATGCTATCTTGGGAGAAGCCACTAGTGAAACATATGGCCCCCGGGTCTATCTTTATCATATAAGCTTTCTATCTACTTTTATTTACATCTTCACTTTTCCAATCTATATTATAAAATACCAAAAATATATTTATCTTATCATACTATCTCTATCAGATCTCACTTTCGCAAGTGGCTATGAAGGGATTGAAAACCCCTTTATTGCGTTGGTTGCGAGTTCTTTGTTTGTTTGTGTAGGTGCGTGGGACTTTTTAGGAGCCTCCTACTGGATTGATACCTTGGTTCTTAAAAACCAAGGGAAATACTTATGCTACTATTGCTGCATCACCCTTTCCTCTTCAAGGAAAACCAACGCAAGCTCAAGACGTAGCAAGTGGATGCTGGAGCAGGTGGCACTGAAGCTGTAGCTGCTGGTGCAGATGTTGTAGCTCTAGTATGTGTGACTGGCACTGCAGCAGATCTTTGTCCTCTGGGCACTCTAGCAAAAGCATCTGTAGTAGAATTGCCCTTTTTCTCCTCCACTTCTTGCTGAAGTTGCTCAACTGCAGTTTGGATCTCAATTACCTTGACATCAAGAGCATAGAATTTCTCCTCAATGATCCTTTCCAAACTCTCTTGGTTTTGAGTCAGGGTGGCCAAGCCCTTCTCAATCCTCAAGGTGGAGGCAATCATATAGCCAAACTGATCTTGCTTGCTCTTCAGGAATACTTGAGATGCCTCTTCAGCGGTTGGCATCTTTGCAGCTTTCTCTGCCCTTGCCTTCTCTCTCTTCTCATGTGCTTGTGCTGATGATGGTTCATTCTCATTCATAACAACAGTGATGTCCTCAAATTCAGGGTAGATGGGCAGGTGCTCCTTATCCAACAGATATTTGCCTTTTCCCATCTTGGAATTTATGAGCTCCTGAATTTGTGGGGCATACCCACACGATCTCTTCTGATCAGCTGCAGTCCTCTTGATTGTTTACACAATCAGACTCATGACTTTAAACTTCTGAGGCACATCAAACAAATGGAGAAAATTAATAGAATGTCCTCTGATCATCTTGTGATCACCTGACTTGGGTAGCAATGTGTGCCTTAGGATCCAGTTGATGGTAGGCAAACCAGATAAAAAGAAGTGAATAGATCCAAACTTATGAGTCTCCAAAGCATCATCTGGGATCTCTTTGTACATGTGTGCCATAGTGTTATGGTCTTTCTTCTTTTCAGCATAAACATCCAAGTCATTTCATTTTCTTCTGGAGCATTGATCAACTGAGCCCATTCTTCCACAGAGGATTGGTACCTAGTACATTCTGACATCCAAATGATCTTCCCATCTGGGTAGAAGTGGGCAGTTGAATAGAACTGCATGATCAGCTCATCATTCCACTTGGTAAGTTTTTGGGCAACAAATGCATCAACTCCACATGCTTTGAAGCAGTCATATACTCCTGGGTAGTGATCTTGATTCTCCTTGATGTACTCCCAGTTAACCCATCTCATGTCACAGAGAATGGGCTTCTTGTCAAGCAAAATTGTCTCATAAAAGTCTTGTTGTTCCTTGGTGTGAAACCTATAGTCAACAGCAGTTCTCCTCCTGATAGCATATGGCACTACAAAAAAATACACTTCCGTGATGATACGTGTTTGTCACAGTAGGTCGGGTTTTTTTCATGCATGTACATCCATGACGATTCTATGATAGAATCAAGATAATCATACCTGTGCTGTCATAGAAGTGTTCCATGACATTACCAAAACTATCATCACGGAAGTGTCCACTTCCATGAAGATAAATCACGCGTCACAGAAGTGCTTTCACCAAGGGTGACCGACACGTGGCATCCACCGTAACGGAACGTTGTTAAGCTATCAGGTTGGGTTTTGGATCCGATAACCCGTTAACAGCTCCGACCAATGGGGATTTTCCACGTGTAAAATCATCATTGGTTGGAGGAAACACGTGTCGGCTCACCATTGGGACAGATGTCATCCGCTCATTGGACCGAAGGCGCCTATGATACAGCGACACATGGCACGTCCCAACAGAGGCCCATTCCTGTGAAAAGGCCGGTCCGTTTGACTTGGTCAAAAGGTGGCGGGCCGGCCCACGGAAAGCCTGTTAACGGCCTGTTTGCATATAGCCCATTTACAACCCGCTAACCCAGGGCCCATTACGCCCTATCCGAATTAGGCCCAGTAGCATCATCTGGGCTGTCCAATATGATTCCAGCCCGTTTTAACTTCCGGCCCATGTGTGGCCCATGACTTCTTTCGGCCCATATGAGGCCCTTTGTAACTCTTGGCCCATTAACGACCCGTGGTGAAACTGGCCCGTAATGAACAATGTATCACTTTATACCCATTAACGGCCCGTTATTCTATTAGGCCGTTTCTAGCCCAAGTTATCTTTCGGCCTTCTCAGGGCCCATTGATTCTTGGGCTCATTTGCAGCATTCGGTTACATACGGCCCGTTACTATCATTTTCTGCTTGTGGGCCAAATTCAGCCCGTTGTTACAGTTGGCCCATTTGCGGACCGTTAATACGTTGGGCCGTTTTCATGTAAAAAAACCCGTTGGGCTGTTTTCATAGAGTTATCAAATACGGTCTATTAACGGCTCGTTATGGTCCACGAATAGTACGTCCCATGATTGGCGAAATGATGATACGCCCTGTAGAAGGCCCATGGATCTACGGCCCGTAGAAGGCCCATGGATCGTACAGCCTGTAGAAGGCCCATGGACCCTACGACCTGTAGAAGGCCCATGGACCCTAAGGCCCGTATAGAAGGCCAATGGATCCTACAACCCGTATAGAAGGCCAATGGATCCTATGGCCGGAAGAAGGCCCATGGATCATATGGCCTGCAGGAGGCCCATGGTTACAACAGTCTGTGTGTTGCCATGATTATTTTGGCCTAGTTACCAAAAATAAGCTATTGTGGCCACTAGAAAAATATAGAAAAGAACTGCAGTGACTACAAGCAAACAACTAAACAAGACAATAAGGAAATAAATAAGCAAGCAATTAACGCTAGCCTATTACCGCTATTACACATATTACATCCACTGGGCATCAAAGTTCGCCACCAGTGCAAATATAGGGAACAAAGCAGCATATTACATACACTGGCCGTCAAAATTGGCCACCAGTGCAAATAAACGCGGCAACAAAACAAGAGCATAACTGAAACAACTTCAGAAGAGCTCAAGAAATGTTATCCTTGGTGTCCACCATGCTGGCAATAAGCTTAGGAAGCTGATTAGCTTTGTCCTGTTTGGTGCTAAAATCCTCTAACGCTTGCTGTTGCACCAGAAAGTATGCATCTGAATGCTCCAGGGACTTCCACAGTCCTTCCGCTTCTTGTCGCAGCACAGCTGATCAATGTCTTTGAGCTTATAGTTGAGACTCAAGAAACCGAACTGATTCAGATAGTGAGTTTGAATAGCTTGTGCAAGCGGTAGTGGCCAGTAACTCGAACACTAAACCAAGACAGGACTTTGGGGTTGTCTCGCTGTCTTCAAGATAGTCTTCCTTAGCTGTTTTATCATCTTTGTTGGAGACCAATAAGGATGTGTCACTATCCTGAACCTTATCTGCATTACTTCCTTTACCATTGCTTAATAAGGCACTCTTCCCCAATATTCTGTCAGCATTCTAAAAGAAGAAACAAGCAGGCACATAACAAGTTTAGCATGTACTAGTATATGAAACTCATTTCGGTGAACCAGTTCATTAGTAAGGTGGACATGATTAAACTACCAAGTCTTCTATTGCCAAGTACTAGTACATAATAAAAGCATCAAACAAACATATATCTATGTCCTATGGTCACTGCATTATCTTGCCAAATCAAAATAGAGACACGGTTCAAATCATATCAGTTCAAGACAAAGCAGCAGTGAAAGAATACAAAGCGTGTGAAACTACACGGCACAACAAGATTTCAGATGGGTACCACGGGTCTACATGTACAACAACACTATTGGCTCTGTTGTGATGCTAGTAATGTGCATGATATGAAAGTCAACTGTATACACAATTGGAATTGAAACAACCTGTTAAAGAAACATGCGTGAACATACTTGTTGTGCCATTGGAGTTTCGATTGGATCCTTCAATTTAAAAATAAGTTTGTATGAGTAAATATAGTGATACAAGAGCAAAGCAATCATAGTTAAAAAAGGCGTGCCTAAGCGAACGCTTAAGCGCGCCTAGGCTCTAGGCGTTGGCAAAACGCATTGCACATAACTATGCTTAATCTGTGCATAACTACGCATAAGCATGCGCTTTGGTCAGTAAAGTGCAAGGCGGTGGCAAAACGCACAATTAACGCCTAGCGCTTTTTTGAACTATGATAACAATGGAATCTTAAATTAGAATAGTTGTTCTTCAGGTTTAGGCACTTGTTCTACATGAACATAGTACAGTAAGACGCAAGAATATAATACTTAAAAATAGAAAATGAGCTCATAGACCTTACCACATTCTTGGTTCGGGACCAGTACAAAACAAGGCGTTCCCAGTCATCGTCCAGTAAATGTGTCTCAGGAGAACGTAAGGGAATTTGATGAGTTTCTTTGCCGGTGAAGTACGTTTTCTTCAAGTAATTCGGATACTACCACCAAGCATTCTTGAAGATAGCAGAGGTATTAGCATAGGTTACCTCATCCTGAGTTTCCAAATCGGTCCTTCTCTATAGAGAAAAATGGTAAAATTTGCTGTATTATAACCATCATGGAGGTAGGATGTATGGGACGAAGCAAAGTAATTTCCATGAATAACATTACTTACACATAACTCCTAGACAAACACCTACAACTGACATTTTCCTTCATCTTCAGTATAATATTTCCAAGATGGGAAGATACGCACATACGATTTAACAACATCAAATGCGATAAATGCTAAACTACGACTAGCTGGTTGTGCTTCCTCCACAGGAATAGGCGCACTAACTGGTGGAGTTGGGGTTCGCCGTGATAGTATTGGCCCTTTGGGCACTAGAGCTGCCTTACTATCTGCTCTTGTTTGGGAGCTCTATGGTGGAGATGGTGCTGTGTCAACATGAATTGGGTTACTATTGGCTAGGGTTGGGGTTAGATTGGGTGAAGCTGGTTCTCTGTCCATTGCAGTAGGGGTACAATCTGTGAGAGTTTGGGTTATGTGTGGTAGGGCTGGTTCTTGTGCATGTACAATCGGGGTGCTATCTCCACCAAGAGGTAGCACTGTTTTATTTGAAGACCGTGTTTTTAGTCCGCTAGATACTGGCATCACCCGCTCTAGTTTAAATGGCTGATAAACAGTAAACATAGTTGAATGTACAGACATTGTATGAGAGACAGATGCAATAGATAGTGTGGAAAAAAGAGGGCATGAAATAGTTGACATGTATATTGTTTAACTAAAATGGATAGCATGACATAATTTCACATATACGATGTCTATCTAAACTGGATAGCATAGCATAACATAATTCAAAGATATGATGAATAACTAAACAGGATCGCATGACATAATTCACCTACATGTTATCTAAGTAATCAGGATCGCATCATTTAATTGACATATGTGATTTATATGCTAAACAGAGGGCATTCCATATGATGTCTGAACTAAGAACATGGTGTTGAATATTGTGTATATGATGTCTAAACTATGCAATGCAAGACACCGTATGCATGATATGAGCAGTATAACCGTGCCAAGTTAGAGCATACACCTCAGTGGGGGAATAGGACTGGTCATCTGTCTCTGAATCCATCTCTAAGGAGCTATCGGGACCCAACAAGAGATCTGCTTCGACAGGTAGCACTGTCTGCTATGAAGGCCTGTTTTCACTCAAGATTTTTCCATCTCCCACCCAAATGGTTGATTCACAGGAAGAGTAGTTTAATGTACAAACATTGTCGACAAATGGAAATGTAATGTAGAAAAGGATGGGCAAGATATCATTCAAATATATGATGCCTGGTTAAACAAGATGGCATTGCACATTTCACATATATTATGGCTGGCTAAAAGACATGAGACTGCATAATTCCCATATATGATATAGAAACTAAACAGGTGGCATTACAGAACATGTCTAAACTAAGCAGATGACATATATGATGTCAAAAGTAGGCACTGCAAGGCAACATATGCATGATATGACTAACATCATCATGCCAAGGTAGAGCAAACACCTTGGGGGGGGGGGTAAATAGGAGTGGTCAGCGGCGTCTGAATCCGCCTCAGAACAGATATCTTCCTCTGCATTACAATCTGGAGAGGGGTGGGGAGGGTTTGCCATTGAACCCACCATGGAGCAATGTCTGCATGACATTGTATTGCCGCGCAAAACTCTTCTCTTTTTCTCTACATGCTCAGCATGACTGTGTACAATATCTGGCATGCATATGAAAAAATATGATGAGATTATGTAAGGAGAGCATGCAGAAATTTAGAGTGATGGTAACAACCAGTGGATAGATCCAAAAATAATGATAGCAGGCTGATGATTGCTTTAAATTAATAAAAAGACAGATGATGATTGCTTTACTATTTGTTTCCCACCCAAGATAAACAACATAGGCATACCCTAGGTGAACCAGATATTAGACAGACATACTATTCATTGCTGCCTCGATATGTGCCCCACAACTAATTTAGAACTCAAGTTTGAACATTAATTTGGACCTGACTTGGGAGTCCAAGAGCTGAACAGGACGATAAAGTAGCAGGTAAGTTTAAGCAATGCATAACATAAGCAGAAACAAAAGAGTGCGACCTCTCTTGTGGACCCGTGTACTCCTCAGGTTCATCTGCTGAGTCGATGATGGTGATGCCGTGGCGGTGGGTGCCGATGGCAGGGAAGGAGATCTGAGGCGGCAAAAGACGGTCAGGAGTCGTGATGTCTGGTTTTGTGGATGCTTCTGTCGATGGAGCAACTCAGGTGAGGTGGACGACATCGCGGCAGGAGCAGGACAAACCACACAAAGTTCCCTTCGACACGTACCTGTAACTGAAGTAATTCTGTAAGGGCTCATTTGGCTTGCATGATTCTTAAAACGCAGGGATAGGAAAAACACCGGAATAGGATAGGAATATGCACATGGTAAACAGAGCATTTGTAAACACAGGATTTCTGTCAACTTGGGTGTTTGGTTTACAGGAATTGGAAGAGCAGAGGAATGCAAAGAAACATGGCCAAAATAAAGTGAAACCATATGAAAGCGTGTACAGTTAGAATGTTATTCTGGCACTAATGCACTTGGTCTTGTTTTCATGCATAGGATTTTGAAAAGTAGATCCAGGTGGATGTTTTGCTTCATTCCTTTCAACAAAATGCATGAATAATTGAATAGTAGACTGCCATTGGAAAATTCCCTATTGCTATGTTTTTCTGTTGAACCAAAATAGCCCTAATGGATCGACGTGAATCTATAGTAATAAGTGATGCAACAAGTGTACAACCTATTTGTCGTAGCCGTGTTGACCTCAGCATCATTGGGTTGGTCGCTGAAGCAGGTGAGGCAGAGGTGGCTGTCGGAGGTGTGGAGGAAGATATGAGGAATCTCTAGACGGCGTCCAGGGCACTGCTCTGTTGTGATGAATCGTTCTGTCATTGAAGCAACTCCGGTGAGCCGTAAGACGTCAAGGCTGAAGCAGCACAAGACAGACATCGTCAATCTCAAGTGGGGTTCTAATATCATCTCCAATAGATGATGTAAAATGGATGTAAAATTAACATTACCAAAAAGCACCTGACTACAACAGATGAGGTAAAAACTGTTGACTCTGAACTTAACTGTTGAAACTGAAATTTACTGTGGAATCTGAATGCTACCGTCGAAACTGAACGCAATGGTAGCAGAGAGGCACTTGACATGTAGTTTAGGGAGGGCCTGCAGTTCATCTTCAACCTGCACCCCCTGAGCCGCCAGCCACCACCGGCCGAACCGCCGGCCCCAGCGCCGCCTCGCCGCCCCGAAACAACTCGCCACCGCCGCCCCGGCTAGCCCTCTAGGCCCCCCGCCCCACTCTGAACCCTAAGATAGATAGTGGGGTACCTCTCCGGCAAGCCCCCATCCCCGCTGTGGGTGGTTCTTCCTTAACTCCGGCGAGCCCCCCAACCCCTGAAAATCGACTGATCCAAAAGTCGATTCAGTCGACTGAAGTGTGGCTTAATCGGAGCAGAGCAGCAGCACGAGCGAGGGGGAGAGCAGCAGCAATAGCTGGGCGATCGAGCGATCGAGCATGAGCCGGAGCAGCAGCAGTAGTGCGAGCGAGCGAGCGAGAGTCGGAGCAGAAGCAGCAGATTCGGCTGGTATGGCCGCCGCCACCGAAGGGGCCTCGCACTGGGGGAGAGCCACCATGGAGATGTCGCCCGCGGCGCCGGCTTCAAGGTAGCCGCTCCATGGGGGTGCGGGATGGAGCACCGTCGGCGCCGGGAGGTCGAGTTAAGGAGAAGGTGCAATGCGATGGGTGTACAACCTCTTTGATGGCGCCGAGTAGGCCTCGGCTTCGTCCGAGGAGTCGGTGAGGATGCTGCGGCTCCGGTGGAGCAGGTTAAGGCGGCGCTATGGGGATGGAGCAGCCATGATAGACAAGGCGATTGTCGGAGTAGCTCCTTGGAGGTGGAGGACGGGGCGGCTGAACCGGCGGGACGGCGAGATGGACGACGGATCCTCATCCGGGGAGGTGGACGAGGGACATCGAGCTATTGCGGTGTACGATGTCATCGGGGAAGAGGCTCCGGCTGGGCAGCGGTGACGTGGCGGACGGAGGACGGTGGGGTTTCGCGGCTGGAGCGGAGAGGTTATGGCGGCCTGGGATTTCAAATGGCGAAAAGGGGGCGATGGGAGGGGGTGAAGCATGACTTAAGGACGCGCTTGTCCAAAATGTAGGGTGTGTTACAAAAGTACCCCCCCACCAATTTGAACTAGTGGCCCTTTCGGCTCAGGGTTAGAAGGGGGATTTCGTGTGTCGGGATTTGGCAGCTGGAGGGAGTTTTTGCGCGCGTTGTAATTTTGGGATAGCAAGGCGCGGGTTGTGAAGGTGCTAGTCTTGAGAGCACGATATCTGAATTTTCGGGATATAACAAGACGCGGGTTGAATTTTAGGGACAAGCGTAACATGTAGTAATATTGTACTTGTACGTACCAAATCAATTCACACTTCCCTCAACCAAAAAGAAAACGAAAAAATAAAACTATTCACACCACACAAAGAGAGAGTCTTGCCCCGTTTTACTATACAAATGCTATTCAAAGCTACTCCCTCCTTCCATCTATATAGGGCCTAATGCATTTTTTGATGCTAACTTTGACCAAATATTAGAGCAATGATATTTGACATGCAACTTACACAAAGCACACCGTTAAATTCGTCCGGGAAAGGTTCTTTCAATGATATAATTTTCAGATTGTGCATGTCATGTACTATTAATCTTGTCAATAGTCAAAGGCGGTCTTAAAAATCTTATTACGCCCTATATAGATGGAAGGATGGAGTATGAATCCATGTTATGTCCGATTAATTTTTTTCGCTTGCTGTGTAATGCATGTAACCTACTCATACCAACATTTTAGTGCGTTCCAAATGTCTATACTACCGCTGCAATTCGAACTAAATTTGAATCTGTTTCTCTATTTCAATAAGAATCTACAATCATGATTGTTGCCAACTTCAACCATCATTCGGTGTATTATCTTAATAACACACCACATGATTACTATAGAGATAGATATGAACTATGTATACTACATGAACTCGAATTCTATTTTTTGAATACACTTGATGTTGATTCCAAATAATAGTACATTTGATGTACTAACTATATATTCATAATCTAAACCATGTTCCATACGTACACCGTGTTTATCACACAAAGTATAGTGCCCCGACCCCTACATTATGACAAGTATTTAGACCTGAGTTGCAAAAGCCACACATTAGCCCAAATTATAATCAATGTTCTACATTATGATATCTTCTTCAAGTATCCGTATCCACTTTTCTATAATGAATTATGATCTTTGTTCGTCTTTTACACCTTCACGATCCTCTTCTATTTGTAGCTAGCTAGCGCTAACTTTCTATCATGCATGCACACGCCCCCCCTCACACACCCTTAGTGTCCCCTCCATCTCACACATTCATTATTTCTCTTTAGGTCGTCCACCAGCGGTGTGTGTAGGACCCCGGCTCCTTCTTTCTGGCACACACCGGTCAATATACCTCTCTAGCCAAGTGTGCCTACAATAAACACATATATAATTCCCCTCTTCTCTTCTCACCGTCCATGCCCCCATATGTCCAATACGATTCCATGCAGGTGCACACTCTCGCCCCTCTTTTCATTTATCACATGCTCGCACACTCCTCCCCCCTCGACATGGTAGGCCTCTCGCACCACCTCCTAGCCACAACCTCTCCCCCTGCTTGCCTCTCCAGACCTTATTTGCTTCTAACACATGCAGGCATGTATATGAACTGATCTCCCTACATATAGCCAGGTCGACTATAATTCATTTTCACCAAGCACTGATACACTTACCTCGCTAGTTATGTCTCTCCTTTTCTCGGACACACGACGGTTGATCTTCCTATGTAGTTATGCATGCTTACCACAACCATATCTTCTCCCCTCATCATCCTTGAATACCTCCCGACCCGTCTCTCACATGTACGTGCATAGACAGATAGACATCCCCTGCCCTCTCTTATTGATATTGCACTCATACCCTCCGTTTGTCTACCAGGCCTCTCCCACCATTTTTGAGACGCCACTCCACCACCAATCCTCCGATGCTCTAACTTTGTCTTTTTCCCAACCTTATTCCTCTGCTACACATATCCATGGATGTCGATCGATCTCCCTCAATACATAGCTAGGTCTCTCTCCTTCCCCACACATATACTAGTCGACCAGTCTCTACCCCCCCACACCGATAGTCGAACGTTGTAGGTAGGTATCCATGCCACAGAGAAGAACTGCACCTCTGCCCTCTCAAATTCCAGTAGGCCAGCCGCTCTGTATCGTTGACATGGGCAAACACAAATTCGATGGCATTCTTTATCGATCGCGCAGCCACACACTTCATCCCTGTTTTCAATTCTATCGATATCTCACGTCCATGACTCCGTTTCACACACATTGCATATGTTACAGTTTTCTAATTGAGATCTCATCAACACATTGCCTCTGTTTTGCACAAACCATCTCTCTCACACCCACCCACGTACGTACCTGCACCTAAAGAAGAAGTGCACGTAGGACACACGTACTCACGTCTCGTTCCTGGCCACACCCGCGCGGGTACATGGTGGAGTTTGTTTTTGTATGAAAAGGCAGCCCACATGATAATTTGATGCGTGTAGCGGTTGTTTACTCGAAGGAGGGTCGGGTACCACGCCTAGAATATAAAACGATTGCCATGGGGAAATTGGACAAATGGGTTTGTCTCTCATCACACCATCTCACACAAGGCCGCCGTGGCCTCTCTCTCTCAGAGTTGGTCAATGATCCGGCCGCATCTCGTCCGCCAGTGCAAAGGGAGGACGTGCATCGTCTCTCCGTTCGATGGTGTTGAGGTAGCTCGTCCCGATCTGTGGTACCCACCGTTCTCTCTAACGAAGCTCCGATGCGGTAGGGCCTTCGCCACTTGCTCGCTGCCGCAGTATGGGCAGATCCCGGCCGCCGGTGCCCTCCTAGTAACATCCTGATGACCCTTAGGTACAGCTTCCTCCGGCCTTGCTCCACTGCCCATCTTCCCACGTTGTTGCATGTGGATCTTCTTTAGTTGTTTGCTGAAATCGTATCTCGGCCGACGTACTTTCCATCTTGCAATCTCGTCCTCAAACCATTTTTGATAAACCACCATGTGCTATCTTTCCCTTTTTACATGGAACATGCTTCTTTTTTGTCGGCGTATGTGTCTTCAACTCGTGTTATTGGGCAGCAATTGTTTCCTTTCAACCTCCTTTTGCAAACAGGGCTATCCATTTTCACCTCGTTGCTATTGCGACCTTTTGGTGAACTGCACAAATCACTTTTCTGAAGAGTGTTTTGTGCAGTTCCGCCAAAATGTCACACGGGCAACATTTTTACATTTCCGTGGGACCGCGGAAAGGGAGATTGGTTTTGCTATCCTCCTCATCCAACTCCGTGCCTAATCTTCTCCAACAAGAAGTTAGTCCTAAAGAGAGATCGTAGAGGTGATCGGCTTCTATTTATGTGTGTTATGTTTCATCATCTAGTTCCACTATTATTGTAATCATACTGACTGGATATCTTTGCAAACAGGGATGGTTCGCTCGATTTTAGTGGAGCTGAACAAAATGATCGGATTGTGGTGTCCTTCATACACCTCTTTTTTGGCTACAGAGATGGGTGAAACTAGCTGCCAAGCAATGAACACTGTGCTAAGGAAATGGAGCCATGCCTATGAACAACATCGATCAATTATATTTTTTTTCTTTATTTGTACACCTTCTCACAACTTTGTCTTCAGTTGTGATGTGAATATTGGCGCTGATCTGTGAACCATTGAGATGCATTAGCCATGGTAGTTTCATTTGTATTTGATGGAATGTTGTAACGAGATAATCTCGAGGCAAGACACATGAATCCTAAGTTGAAACCTTTTTTTCCCGCGGGAACCAAAGTTGAAACCTTCATAGCATCACAATACAATTTCATCAAAATTATGCGTACATATAAACAAATCCTGAAGGATTGATAGCAATGCCAGAAACAATTCAACTTTGTTTCACCGACATGTTGGACATCCTTCATCCGGCTCCACCTGCCATGCAGCAATATTGAGTGCACAACACAACTTCAGGGAAAGATTCACCCCGGTCGTTGCACTGCAGTAGTAATGACTAGTGAGCAGTCAAATCATAGAGCCCCACCTTTGCCACAGTAAGTTGCTCGGATGAAGCAACCATCATTTCTCTGTTCCTTGAATCCGCTGGTACTCCCATATTCCCACAATAATAAGTTGCTCGGGCGAATCAACCATCACTATATCCGCTCACGTGTGATGACCAGAGGAGCTATCCATTTAGATTGCATGTTAAAAAAAGGTCGATAACTAATGCGGCAAACTTTCAAAAAAAAAAAACTAATGCGGCACCTCGGGCCAACGCGGCCAGATCACATTTTGCACGAGAAATTACGCACCATGTTTCGTTGACATGTGGTCCCACTCCAACATATCATTGAGACGACGGCAAGTGGTAGGAGTATTTCCGAACGGACGTGTAGGCCGGGGCGCCTCTTCGTGAACCGTGGCAAACTGGCAACCGTGCACTGACTCTTCGCCTTTCCCTCTCGATTTGGAACTGCTGTCGCACGCTCTTCCTCTCCCTCCTCCATTTTCCTTCAACCCTTCACCCTTTCTTCTGCCATTGTTCAATCATCTTGTCCATGGAGGGAACATGCCGGAAACGACCCTGTTATTCTTGCCTCGATCTGAAAGATGACGTGGTGGAGGAACTCATTGATCAGTGCGACGTCATCACCTTGGCTAGCATGGCAGGTTCGTTCAAGCCATTCTCGACTCAACTAATAACATCATTACAAGGAACCCAAGAGTCAAGGAGCGGTTTGATCTCCCCTATCTTCTTCGCCGTGACCCTAATGACTGGCGCCGGCACGACGGAGGCCTTGCCCTGTGCAAGTTGATGCCGCTTGATAATGATACATATGATGTTAAGATGCCATCGCTTGAGGGCAAGGCTTGGGCAGGCACAAATGGAGATTGGGTTGTTTACATTGGGTCCAACTGCGAGTGGGAACTTGTGAATGTGTACACTCGTGACCGGGTTCCACTTCCAAAAATCTCAGCAGACTGCCCAGAGGTTGAGCACACCGGTATTGTACGCACGTTCAAATAAAGATCATGGTGACTGTCTTCTATGGAAGATAGCAATTTGTCGAGTTCCCAACCGCTCTTGGAATTACAACAACTATGAAGTTGTTGCTATCTTTGACAAGCTTGTTGCCATCCTTTGTTGTTCGACTCGATGGATATTGCTCAAAAATCAGTTTCTATACACGGATGTGTACTGTGATGCAATTCAATACGAGGGTCTTGTGTTTGCTTTCAACGCTCATGGCACTGTTTTTGCATGGGATGCTCGTAGTTTCGGTATGTTTGTCTTCCACCATAATTATAATTGTTTCATCCACATGCATGCGGGTTAGCAAGTTTCCCTTTACTAATTAACCTGCTTCTTGTGTTTCCAAGGTCCTATGAACATTCAACCACCTATACTTGAAAATTTTTATAACCAAGGGGGAGATGGCGATGGTGATGATCACGAGCATGAGGACGAGAAGAATGTATATACTCAGTGGCGCCTGGCAACTAATTCCGATGGATCACCTCTTCTTGTGTGTATACAGCCCACTGATGATGTTACTACTGAGGGAGCACGTGTTGTCTCTCATGGTCGCACTCTCCGGACCTATTCCAACACCCGTTGCATGGTATTCGGGATGGATACTAGTGTGCTAGCGCCAACACCTTCTCCCTGGTACATAATTGATAGTCTTGGAGAAAACTCGCTCTTCCTTGGACAAAACTATCCGATGATGGTGAAAGGCGATCCAACTGATGTTGACACAACGTTACTAGTACCATTTATGAGAAGCAACTGTGTCTATACCTCAGACATTAGGGTGGTTCCCTACCGTGGTACTGATATAGTAGGCCGCTTCAGCCTAGATGATCAGTCCTGCATTGGTCTCGAGATCGACAATAGATGGCCCGTCCCAGAGAATCACTTGTGGTTCAAAGCAAGCGTTTCCAATGCCGAGAAATGGTTGAGTTGAAGTTCATTTCATTGCTTGTTATTTGTTGTGTGGTGAAAACTTTAGTATTTATAATGTATCCTCGTTGTCGATGTGGGTTGATGACCTGTTGTATGTAATAAAATGATCTGCCTGTGATAAACTTACTAAATTTATGAATGGCTTTCGAGTTGCTTCTATGAGTGAGTGGTGCAACGAGGCAAAAAAATATTTTCCGAATAAATAATTGTACGTTCATTGCAACTGGTTATCGGATGAGGCCAATCAACAATAGTAGTACACTATTTATACTAGCTTCACATGCTTCGCGCGTCGTGCGGGTGTTTTTACTGTAGCCATATTGTACCTAACCAGCACCTCGAATCCTTGATACTAGTACTATATAGTAAGTAGTAGGAGTAGTAGGGTGGCATGGGCCAGAACAAGCATTCACGTCCAGGAGTACGGCACACGCCACCAGCATGGCTTCCATCTGACACCATATTTCTTGGAGTCCATGCTAGAGCAATCTCTTCAACCTCATCGTTTCTCTAACTCAGCCATTGCACGGTGGGCGAGGTGGGGGTTTGCCGATAGTCGGTTTCCTCAACTGCGGTCCCACTTGTAAGGCCAACTCCAACGCTCTATCAATATATGGATGTACTCTTCTTCCCAATACAAAAACTTGCATCCATTCTACTCCCTCCGTTGCACAATACATGCCTTCTATTTGTCAAAATATATATGTACCTAGACATGTTTTAGTATATAGGTATATCCATTTTTGGACAAATGGAAGTCAAGTATTTTGGAACGGAGGGAGTACACAATAAATTTTTTAAGTTAGCACAACTAGTCTAATCCGAGAGCACAACCGCAGATTTGGTCGGGTTCTTCCTCCTTTTGCCGACACGTGGGACATCCAGCATCCAGGTCGTGTCATGAAAGAAAATAGAGTGGTAGTTGAAGCCACGAGATGTGCATCTTGGGTTAAACTGTAAATATAATCTTACTACTCTTGAATAACTCCAAAAGCGGCCACCGAAGATCTTTATTGGATTTGTTTTTCATCACCAGCACGTCGAGGTGAAAGATGTGCAGGTTCAGTCGGTCCTCTTGCGTTTTCACTGACATGTGGGGCCGCATGTGAGCAAACAGATGATGGGCTCTGCGCGTTCGCTGGCTGGCTGAGAAGAGAGATAGAGGAGGGCTGAGCACGGACTGCAGGAAATTTGTTCTACGTAACCAACACCATGATATTCGCATGTGGTTGTTTCTAGAATAAAAAAAGGAGGTACCCCTACTTATGTTACTACCACTACGCCTAGCCCAAGGTTAGTAGGTGACCTTGCGCTTGGCTCTTCGCCTCTTCCGGAAGTCGATGGTTCTATAGTAGTGCTTCTGGCAATCTAACACCAAATGAATTGTTGCTCGTCCACCGCTTGTAAGCAAAATTTTCTCCTCGTGCTGTGAGCCACCGCGCACGCGTTAGCGAGGGAGAAGGTGTAATCAAGCTTCTCGTCATTCTGCGAGTTGACGGGACACATCAAAGTTATTTACAAGTAGTACGTACTCTCTCCAAAAAAGGGTTGACCATGTCATTTCTACCATCCCGTGCTCCGTCGGTGAGTACGTGCACTATTCACGTGCCGTCGAGGAGAAAAAATATTGTGTAGGTGCCATCGAAGTGCACGACTCACTTACTAAAAAGAGTTTCCCCCCGCTTACTCCCCCGCACGACTCACTTATGCACTGCTTATCTGATTATCTCCATTTTCTTGCATGACACGTGCACCTTGATGCTAGATGTCTTGCGTGTTGGGAAAAGGATGAACAAAGCTCACGTAAAAGAAAAGAGTTGAAGAGCATAGATTCTCGACGACCGAGGAGGAGCAAGGAACCTCGCGGTGGAGCGTCTGCAAGGAACCTTGCGCGTTTCCCCCCTTTTTTTGCCGCCTGCCCACCTATAAACAAATAAAAGAACATGAACTTTTCGCTAACCACTAGAAACGGTACATCAGGATGTTAAGTTGAAGATGTTTTATACTCCCTCCGTTCCCAAATATAAGTCTTTTTAGATATTTCAATAAGGGACTACATACGAAACAAAATGAGTGAATCTACACTCTAAAATATGTCTACAAACATCCGTATGTTGTAGTCTATTTGAAATGGCTAGAAAGACTTATATTTAGGAACGGAGGGAGTAGTTTATATTGAATTATTGATAACCACGCAACAAGCCACGCATGTATAGGATGCATGCAGCCACGCATGTACACAAGCCAACGCACTAACTCCATCCAATCCAACTCATGCACATACGCACACATCATGGAGCACACAACGCACGTACACAAGACGTGCATGCACACACGCTCGGCCGCAGAATGCACGTGAATAACACATGCATACGCACACACTCGGCTGCATGGAGGCATGCACCATCCGCGGCGACGTCTGGTTCGTCATGCTACGGCGAAGCTCGCACGCAACGGTGCGTACGCATCTCTTGTAGCACCTCTTTGCCGTCGTTGCTCAACTACTAGTCGAAGATGAAGGCGACCGCAACCTCGGCCTTAGAGCTAGCACCGATGGAAAAACACGCACGCTGCACACACACGAGCACATACGGAGTGCCCACGACGTGGTGGTGGTGGTGCGTCCCCAGTCGCCTCTACTCCTTCTACGCACGTTGTCTATCAAGGCGGCTGCATGCTAATGATGATGTGGGTGAGATCTTCTAGGACTGAGATGATGACGAGGAAAATTATGAGACACAAGGTGACATACACCGTCAAGGTCCACGGTCAAGGGGGTGCTAGTAAGTGCTTAGATGTGCTTAGAGCAAGTACAATAGAGCTGAGTTAGCGGGCTATAAGGAATAAACTAGTATATTTCTGCTTAGTTGGAGGAAAGAGAAGAGGAGAGAGAAGGTAAGAGGGCTCTTCATGAAGAGCCAGCTCTAGCACGTGCTCCTAGGCACTTTGTGAGAATGAAAGGTTGGCCACAGAATAAAAAAGTAGTAGTACACTCTTTTGATCTACTATTGTACATGTTGACTATAAGATGGGTTGTACATGACATGGCACTGGCTTATAGCCAGCAGCTGGCTATACTATTAATGCTCTTTAGATGAGGTGCTAAGTGCATTAAATGGCTTACTAACTCAAATCTTCAATGCATAGGTGCTTAGTTTATTGGTGCACATCATATTTTATGCCTACGTGGCAGGCTTAGCAGCTATACATGGTGGAGCACTGGCAGAGGCCAAGGCTGGTCATAGTGGGGAGTAACTTCTACTGTAACATATTACTATGTTACTCTAAACATCTCTATAAACCGGAAAGGAGGGAGTAGTAACATAGACTAGTGTCATATGCACAGTATGGGAGCACATGATATTTCCCCGTCCGGACCGATCCCAAGTTGGCTTCTCACATTCTTGGCCCAACAAACCCCCCCTCCCGCGCACGCTTCCCTCCCGATGCTAGCTGAACCCGCCGCTCCACATTAATGGCAAGTCAGGGTGACGCGACCTCTCACTGCTTCCGCCGTTGAAGCGACGCGCCGATGGAGGGCACTGCCCGCTGCACGCCCGACATTTCAGACTACACAGTGGATAGTAACTTTAGGGAAAGTACTACAATTAGATGACATAAGTAGGCTATAATGATTTAAATCTTAGTTGAAGGAGAGAAAAGAGAAGCGGATTGTAAACGTGTAGCCGGTTGTACTCCAACATACTTTGTGAGACAAAAGGTGGGGCCATTATTAATGATATTGTATTTATACTAAAGGGACTAACGGACGCCTTAATTACTCTATTTTTTTAGACAAACCTTGGTGGGGCTATTATTGACTTTTTTTAGCTATTATTTACTTGGACTTGGGGTTTGGGGGCCAAAGGCCTACTATTATACTCGCACGACCGACCTGACATGCTCTACCCTAGCCGCTGTTGTATCATATGGTTTCGCACCATTCCAGATCTTAGCGCCGCCACACAATTCTTCTCCAGCCCTCCTTCCGGCATGCACCGCGAGAAGGGACAATAGTCCTCCGAACCCCGCCTTTCGTGATCCTGTACGGGAGAGGGGCGATCAGGTTTTTGGGGAGCACACTCCTGTGACTGCTGCCAGCGACGACTTCCTCAACGACAACCTTCTTCCCCGACCTCGGTAACCTCTTCATCAATGACATGAGTGACAACATCAACCACATCGGTTCTACTCCCGCTATACAGTATGTGATTCTGTCCTCCTGGTTTAGTCCGCATCATTACTTTGATGTTTGCAATTGTCGTCATGATCTATTTACTGCTGATTCGGATTAAATCTCATACTAAATTGCTCATATATTCAATAATCCAATCCAAAAACCTGATTACAGGCAATTTACTCCGAGTGGTTTTGCTGCGCTTTTGAAGCCGCCTACTTTTAAGGGGGTGCAATATAAAAGGTGGCGCACAAGAGTAGTATATTGGTCTCAGATCATGGACTGCTATGACGCCACTAAGGGTAAGCCTGAGGGCGATCTTAATCCTACACAGCAAGAAGCTTTTCAGAACATGGATACCCTCTTCAAAGCCGACCTGCTGAGTGTTCTTGACGATTCCATTGTGGATTCATATATGTCGTTTGACAGCGGCAAAGACATGTGGGCTACGCTCGAGGCAACGTTTGGGCCCTCGGGCGCTGGCAACGAGTTGTACGTCATGGAGAAATTCTGTGACTACAAGATGACTGATGAGCGCTCTATTGTTCAACAGACTCATGAGATACAGTCACTCTCTAAGGAACTTGAGTACTTTATGTGTGTGTTGCCGGACAAATTTGTTGCTGGGACCATCATTGCCAAGCTTCCACCTTCGTGGAATGATTTTGCTACTTCTCTGAAAAAGAAGAGACATGAGTTTTCTATTTTAGATCTCATTAGCACTCTTGATTTTGAGGAGAAGGCGAGAGCAAAAGACACACGTGCTCGGGTCACTGAGGGAGCTTCTAGTGCCCTGATGTCTACTACACAACCTTCTTCTTGTAGACGTTGTTGGGCCTGCAAGTGCACAGGTTTGTAGGACAGTAGCAAATTTCCCTGAAGTGGATGACCTAAGGTTTATCAATACGTAGGAGGCGTAGGATGAAGATGGTCTCTCTCAAACAACCCTGCAACCAAATAACAAAGAGTCTCTTGTGTCCCCAACACACCCAATACAATGGTAAATTGTATAGGTGCACTAGTTCGGCGAAGAGATGGTGATACAAGTGCAAAATAGATAGTAGATATAGGTTTTTGTAATCTGAAATAATAAAAACAGCAAGGTAACAAGTGGTAAAAGTGAGTGTAAATGGTATTGCAATGATAGGAAACAAGGCCTAGGGTTCATACTTTCACTAGTGCAAGTTCTCTCAACAATAATAACATAGATAGATCATATAACAATCCCTCAACATGCAACAAAGAGTCACTCCAAAGCCACTAATAGCGGAGAACAAACATAGAGATTATGGTAGGGTACAAAACCACCTCAAAGTTATTCTTTCGGATCAATCTATAAAAGAGTTCGTACTAGAATAACACCTTAAGACACAAATCAACCAAAACCCTAATGTCACCTAGATACTCCATTGTCACCTCAAGTATCTGTGGCCATGATTATACGATATGCATCACACAATCTGAGATTCATCCAACCAACATAAAAGTACTTCAAAGAGTGCCCCAAAGTTTCTACTAGAGAGTCAAGAACGTGTGCCAACCCCTATGCATAGGTTCCCAATGTCACGAAACCCGCAAGTTGATCACCAAGACATACATCAAGTGTTCTCATAAAAGACTCAATCCGATAAGATAACTTCAAAGGGGAAACTCAATTCATCACAAGAGAGTAGAGAGGGAGAAACATCATAAGATCCAACTACAATAGCAAAGCTCGGGATACATCAAGATCATGCCATAGAGGGAACACGAGAGAGAACACGAGAGAGAGAGAGAGAGATCAAACACATAGCTACTGGTACATACCCTCAGCGTCGAGGGTGAACTACTCCCTCCTCGTCATGGATAGCGCCGGGATGATGAAGATGGCCACCGGTGATGGGTTCCCCCTCCGGCAGGGTGCCGGAACGGGCTCCCGAGATGTTTTTGGTGGCTACAGAGGCTTGCGGCGGTGGAAATCCCGATCTATCTTCTGTTCTGGAAGTTTTAGGGTACATAGGTATATATGGGTGCAAGGGGTACGTCGGTGGACCTCCGGGGTGCTCACGAGGCAGGGGGCGCGCCCCCACCCTCGTGGGCAGCCCGAGACTCCCCTGACGTGCACTCCAAGTCCATCGGGTGGCTTTCCTTCCAAAAATAACTTCTCTAGTTGATTTCGTTCTGTTTTGACTCCGTCTGATATTCCTTTTCCTCGAAACACTGAAATAGGCATAAAACAGCAAATCTGGGCTGGGCCTCCGGTTAATAGGTTAGTCCCAAAAATAATATAAAAGTGGATAATAAAGCCCAATATTTCCTAAAACAGTAGATAAAGTAGCATGGAGCAATCAAAAACTATAGATACGTTGGAGATGTATCAAGCATCCCCAAGCTTAATTCCTGCTCGTCCTCGAGTAGGTAAATGATAAAAAAGAATTTTTGATGCGGAGTGATACTTTGGCATAATTTCAATGTAAATCTTCTTAATCGTGGTATGAATATTCAGATCTAAAAGATTCAAGACAAAAGTTCATATTGACATAAAAATAATAATACTTCAAGCATACTAATCAAAGCAATCATGTCTTCTCAAAATAACATGGCAAAAGAAAGTTCATCCCTACAAAATCATATAGCTAGGCTATGCTTCATTTTCATCACACAAAGATGTTCCCAACTTATATACCCCGATGACAAGCCAAGCAATTGTTTCATACTTAAATAATCTCAAACTTTTTCAACCTATGCAATACATGAGCGTGAGCCATGGATATAGTACTATGGGTGGAATAGAATATGATGATGGGGATTGTGTGGAGAAGACAAAAAAAGGAGAAAGTCTCACATTGACAAAGATAATCAATGGGCTATGGAGATGCCCATCAATTGATGTCAACATGAGGAGTAGGGATTGCCATGCAACAGATGCACTAGAGCTATAAATAAATGCTCAACAAAAGAAAACTAGTGGGTGTGCATCCAACTCGCTTGCTCATGAAGACCTTGGGCATTTGAGGAAGCCCATCGTAGGAATATACAAGCCAAGTTCTATAATGAAAGATTCCCACTAGTATAAAAAGACAACTTATAAGACTCACTACATGAAAAACATGGTGCTACTTTGAAGCACAATATATGAGACTCACTACATGAAGAACAAGGTGCTACTTTGAAGCACAAGTGTGGAAAAAGAGATAATAGCATTGCCCCTTTTTATTTATTTATTTATTTTGGGCGTTTTTTTGGCCTTTCTCTTTTTTTTGATTGGGCAATGCTCTAATAATGATGATCATCACACTTCTATTGATTACAACATAAGGATTACAACTCGAAACTTAGAACAAGATATGACTCTATATGAATGCCTCCGGCGGTGTACCGGGATGGTGCAGCGAATCAAGAGTGACATCTATGAAAAATAATGCATGGTGGCTTTGCCACAAATACGATGTCAACTACATGATCATGCAATGTCAATATGACAAAAGTAATGTATGTCATGATGATGATGAACGGAACGGTGGAAAGTTGCATGGCAATATATCTCGGAATGGCTATGGAAATGCCATAATAGGTAGGTATGGTGGCTGTTTTGAGGAAGATATAAGGAGGTTTATGTGTGATAGAGCGTATCGTATCACGGGGTTTGGATGCACCGGCGAAGTTTGCACCAACTCTCAAGGTGAGAAAGGGCAATGCACGGTACCGAAGAGGCTAGCAATGGCGGAAAGGTAAAAGTGCGTATAATCCATGGACTCAACATTAGTCAAAAGAACTCATATACTTATTGCAAAAATTCAGAAGTCATCAAAAACCAAGTACTACGTGCATGCTCCTAGGGGGATAGATTGGTATGAAAAGACCATCGCTCGTCCCCGACCGCCACTCATAAGGATGCACAAGCCAGGTACACTTCATGTTTCAAATTTGTTACACAACTTTAACCATACGTGCATGCTACGGGACTTGCTAACTTTAACACAAGCATTTTTTAAATTCATAATCACCCAACTAGCATGACTTTAATATCATCACCTCCATATCTCAAAACAATTATCAAGCATCAAATTTTTCTTAGTATTCAACACACTCATAAGAAAGTTTCACATATCTTGAATACCAAGTATATTAATATTAAGCAAATTACCATGCTATTAACGACTCTCAAAATAATATAAGTGAAGTATGAGAGTTCATCTATTTCTTCAAAATAAAACTACCACCATGCTCTAAAAGATATAAGTGAAGTACTAGAGCAAACGACAAACTACTCTGAAAGATATAAGTGAAGATCAATGAGTAGTCGAATAATTATGCAACTATGTGAAGACTCTCCCATTTAATAATTTCAGATCTTGATACTTTATTCAAACATCAAGCAAAGCTAAATAAAAATACATTTCAAGGATAGCACAACTCATGTGAAGAAGCAAAAACTTAGGCTCAACCGATACTAACCGATAGTTGTTGAAGAAGAAAGGTGGGATGCCTACCGGGGTATCCACAAGCTTAGATGCTTGAGACTTCTTGAAATATTATCTTGGGGTGCCTTTGGCATCCCCAAGCTTGAGCTTTTGTGTCCCCTTAATTCCTCTCATATCATGGTTTTTCTTTTTATCAAAAGCTTCATTCACAACAAACTCAACAAGAACTCGTGAGATAGGTTAGTATAAACCAATGGAAAACCTTATCATATTCTACTGTAAAAAACCACTTAAATTATTATTCAACATTGTATACTAAATGCCTCTGCATATTTAATACTCCTATCCTCAAATAGAATCATTAAACAAGCAAACATATGCAAACCTAACAGCAATCTGCCAAAACAGTAGAGTCTGTAAAGAATGCAAGAGTATCAATACTTCCCTAACCCCAAAAAATATGAACTAAAATTCCCACTGTAATAAATTTATCAGAGCTTAATATGCAAAAATATTCAACGTTAGACCGTGCTCTGAATTTTCTAGGGAATTTTTGCAACAGCGGTAAACTTTCTGTTTTCAAACAGCAACATGTATACTAGCAAAATAAGCATGGCAAAGGCTATCCTTGTCTTTTTTATTGAACCTAAAGATGCAAAACATTATTATAACTAACAGCAAGCAAAAACTAAGAAAAGAAATTGACGCTCCAAGCAAAACACATATCATGTGGTGAATAAAAATATAGCTCCAAGTAAAGTTACCGATGAACGAAGATGAAAGAGGGGATGCCTTCCGAGGCATCCCCAAGCTTAGTTGCTTGGTTGTCCTTGAATATTACCTTGGGGTGCCTTGGGCATCCCAAAGCTTAGGCTCTTTCCACTCCTTATTCCATAGTCCATCGAATCTTTACCCAAAACTTGAAAACTTCAACCACACAAAACTCAAAATAAAACCCGTAAGCTCCGTTAGTATAAGAAAATAAAACCACCACTTAGCTACTGTAATGAACTCATTCTAAATTCATAATGGTGTAATATATACTGTATTCTAACTTCTATATAGTTCATACCACTTAATACTAGCCATAGATTCATCAAAATAAGCAAAGAACACATAGAAAACAGAATCTGTCAAAAACAGAACAGTCTGTAGTAATCTGTATCAAACGTATACTTCTGGAACAGCAAAAATTATGAAATAAATTTCTGGACCTGAGTAATTTGTCTATTAATCATCTTCAAAAAGAATAAACCTAAAATCACTCTCCAGTAAAAAATGGCAGCTAATCTCCTGATCGCTAAAGTTTCTATTTTTTACAGCAAGATCACATAAACTTCACCCAAGTCTTCCCAAAGGTTCTACTTGGCACTTTATTGAAACAAAAGCTATAAATCATGATTAATACAATAGAATAATCATGTGGACACACAAAAGCAGTAAGGATAAATATTGGGTTGTCTCCCAACAAGATCTTTTCTTTAATGCCTTTCTAGCCAGGCATGATGATGACAATGATGCTCACATAAAAGATAAGACTTGAAACATAACGGGAGCATCATGAAGAATATGAGTAGCACATTTAAGCCTAACCCACTTCCTATGCATAGGGATATTGTGAGCAAACAACTTATGGGAACAATAATCAAGTATCATAGGAAGGCAAAACAAGCACAAGTTCAAAACTTGAAGCACATAGAGAGGAAACTTGACATTATTGTAATTCCTACAAGCATATGTTCCTCTCTCATAATAATTTTTAGTAGAATCATGAATGAATTCAACAATATAACCAGCACCTAAATCATTCTTTTCATGATCTACAAGAATAGAAAATTTACTACTCTCCACATAAGCAAATTCCTTCTCATGAATAGAAGTGGGAGCAAACTCAACAAAATAATTATCATGTGAGGCATAATCCAATTGAAAACTAAAATCATGATGACAAGATTCATGGTTATCATTATTCTTAATAGCATACAAGTCATCATAATAATCATCATAAAAAGCAACTTTGTTATCATAATCAATTGGAACCTCTTCCGAAATAGTGGAATCATCACTAAATAAAGTTGACACCCTTCCAAATCCAATTTCATGTTCATCACAATAAGATTCAACATCCTCCAAAATAGTGGGATCACTAATTCCTAAAGTTGACACTCTTCCAAACCCACTTCCATCAATATAATCATCATAAATAGGAGGCATGCTTTCATCAAAATAAATTTGCTCATCAAAGCTTGGGGGACAAAATATATCATATTCATCAAACATAGATTCCCCAAGCTTGTGGCTTTGCATATCATTAGCATCACGGATATTCAAGGAATTCATACTAACAACATTGCAATCATGCTCATCATTCACATATTTCATGCCAAACATTCTAAAGCATTCTGCTTCTAGCACTTTAGCACAATTTTCCTTTCCATCATACTCAGGAAAGATATTAAAAAGATGAAGCATATGAGACAAACTCAATTCCATTTTTTTGTAGTTTTCTTTTATAAACTAAACTAGTGCTAAAACAAGAAACAAAAAGATTCGATTGCAAGATCTAAAGATATACCTTCAAGCACTCACCTCGCCAAAAAGGAGCTTAGTTGACAGAGTGTGAGTACCCTTTACCTAGCCTCCCCGGCAACAGCGCCAGAAAAGAGCTTGATGTCTACTACACAACCTTCTTCTTGTAGACGTTGTTGGGCCTGCAAGTGCACAGGTTGTAGGACAGTAGCAAATTTCCCTCAAGTGGATGACCTAAGGTTTATCAATCCGTAGGAGGCATAGGATGAAGATGGTCTCTCTCAGACAATCCTGCAACCAAATAACAAAGAGTCTCTTGTGTCCCCAACACACCCAATACAATGGTAAATTGTATAGGTGCACTAGTTCGGCGAAGAGATGGTGATACAAGTGCAAAATAGATAGTAGGTATAGGTTTTTGTAATCTGAAATAATAAAAACAGCAAGGTAACAAGTGGTAAAAGTGAGCATAAACGGTATTGCAATGATAGGAAACAAGGCCTAGGGTTCATACTTTCACTAGTGCAAGTTCTCTCAACAATAATAACATAGATAGATCATATAATAATCCCTCAACATGCAACAAAGAGTCACTCCAAAGCCACTAATAGCGGAGAACAAACGTAGAGATTATGGTAGGATACGAAACCACCTCAAAGTTATTCTTTCGGATCGATCTATAAAAGAGTTCGTACTAGAATAACACCTTAAGACACAAATCAACCAAAACCCTAATGTCACCTAGATACTCCATTGTCACCTCAAGTATCTGTGGGCATGATTATATGATATGCATCACACAATCTCAGATTCATCCAACCAACATAAAAGTACTTCAAAGAGTGCCCCAAAGTTTCTACCGGAGAGTCAAGAACGTGTGACAACCCCTATGCATAGGTTCCCAATGTCATGAAACCCGCAAGTTGATCACCAAGACATACATCAAGTGTTCTCATAAAAGACTCAATCCGATAAGATAACTTCAAAGGGGAAACTCAATTCATCACAAGAGAGTAGAGAGGGAGAAACATCATAAGATCCAACTACAATAGCAAAGCTCGGATACATCAAGATCGTGCCATAGAGGGAACACGAGAGAGAGAGATCAAACACATAGCTACTGGTACATACCCTCAGCCTCGAGGGTGAACTACTCCCTCCTCGTCATGGATGGTGCCGGGATGATGAAGATGGCCACCGGTGATGGGTTCCCCCTCCGGCAGGGTGCCGGAACGGGCTCCCGAGAGGTTTTTTGTGGCTATAGAGGCTTGCGGCAACGGAACTCCCGATCTATCTTCTGTTCTGGAAGTTTTAGGGTACGTAGGTATATATGGGTGCAAGGGGTACGTCGGTGGACCTCCGGGGTGCTCACGAGGCAGGGGCGTGCCCTAGGGGGGTGGGCACGCCCCACCCTCATGGGCAGCCCGGGACTCCCCTGACGTGCACTCCAAGTCCATCGGGTGGCTTTCCTTCCAAAAATAACTTCTCTAGTGTATTTCGGTCCGTTTTGACTCCGTCTGATATTCCTTTTCATCGAAACACTGAAATAGGCATAAAAGAGCAAATCTGGGCTGGGCCTCTGGTTAATAGGTTAGTCCCAAAAATAATATAAAAGTGGATAATAAAGCCCAATATTGCCTAAAACAGTAGATAAATTAGCATGGAGCAATCAAAAATTATAGATACGTTGGAGACGTATCATGCCCACATGGTACACGAGAAGAACTTCCAACCCAACCAGCCCCAAAACAACAAGAACAAATCTCAGGGGAAAGGAAAGTTTGATGCAAAGAACAAGCCGTCACATTCTACCAACTTCAAGAAGAATTCTCATAACGGGAAGGGATACAAACCTCAATTTTGGTAGCACCGCACAAAATTTATATGGCTGCATCTACCTGCTGTCAGCTAACCTCATGGTGCTCCAGGTATTCCTACATTCGTAACTAGGTACAATGACCACCGCAAGATGAAATTAGCTTATTCATACATTGACTTGCTGAATGCAGTGTAGAACAATCCTGTCATGTCTGGAGGAGAAAACAAGCAGTGCAGCCGAAGGTGGAAATCAACCAAGGACTTATGAAATTATATGTAATCTTCCTCAGGTGGGTCAGTATCCCCTTCGTCCAGATGATCGTTTTTAGTCATGCCGAGCTATTGATATGTGCTACTGTTTTGCAACACCGTTTAAGTATAGCTACTGTTTTCCTATCTTTTCAGATTCAGGACAATGAATATGATATCAGGGGAACTGCACAATATGGACCCATGTTGAGTCATCTCTATTGCCTCATGTGTTTGCTGCAAATGTGTCAGCATCAATTGCAAGATGAGGCAGCTAGCCAGCTGTGGAGTTGCCAACATGCTCAAAGTGCTCGCAACATTGAGAAGAAACAAGCATGCCCAGGAAATTAATGCGTGCGCATGGAGGCCCTTTGCTCAGAGAAGCATCGACTGATTTTCTTTATTTCCACACCTTCTCACAGCTTTGTATATTGGTTATAGTATGGTGAATCATTGAGATGCATAGACATGCTGAACTTTTGTTCTTCTGAATGTTAGTTTAATGTGAGTGTCTGCATCCAGTACCGCATCCTCTAATTTAGTGGATGCAGACAAAGAAAATAAATCTCCTTAATTTACTCCATAACCACCCTATTAAATAGGCCTAGTAACAAACCAATCGCATGTAGTGGCCGACGAGCACATGCATCCTGCATGGATGGCCAGTCAGCCAAGCCCATGCGCCGGCTCCAATGCAGCAACGCAAAAGAAGAGAGCGGTTCTTGGGAAAAGCGAGTAGTTAGTGCAGCGGGCCTTATAAACACGAACAACTCGCTCTCCTGCTTCCGTCTCCCCACCCAATTCCCCCCGCTCCCCAATCTTCCTCACTCGTCCAGAAAACCCCGCTCACCTTCTTCCTCACTCGTACAGAAAATGCCTGCTCCTCTTCTTCCACTCCTACAGAAACCCCCAGCCCTCCTTCTTCCCCACTCGCACTACCACTAGGCTTGTCTCTGGCTACTCTGCTCAAACCCGTGAGCTCGGCACGACGCCCACAAGGAAAATGGAGTCGGCTGGCCCCAACGCCAAGAAGATGAGGCTCCCACCAGCGGCTACACCAGTTGTAGATCCCGCACCCGGTAGCGCGGGGAGAAGCGGCGAGCCCCCCCACCCGGATCTAAGGGACCGGTAGAATCTCCGGTGGACCGCATCAGCGATCTCCCGGGCATCATCCTTGAGGAGATCATCTCGCTTCTCCCCACCAAGGATTGCTGCCGCACACAAGTCCTCTCAACTCAGTGGCGCCCTCTATGGCGCACCACGCCCCTTAATCTCGACTGTCATTAGATATCTGTCCTTCCTGAATTTGATCTCCTCAGAGCCATCGTCTCTTCTCACCAGCAGGGCCTCGTTCAATGCCTCTGCATCCCGACAAGCTACCTGCTGTCCATACCCGGCAAAGTGGACGCTTGGCTGACATCCCCTGAATTCGGAAAACTCCAGCAGTTTGAGTTCTACCATTACCATGAAAGTTTCATACCACGAACATACCAAGAATTCGTGCCCACACACCATTGTCCATCTCGCGGTTTTCCTCCTCTCTCCACACCGCCACCTTCGCCCGGTGCCATCTACCAGACAATATGGTACAAATGCTTCGACTCCCACTGCTAAATTTTTTCCGCTTGTGGTGGTTTATCTGTCGGAGGCCTCACTGCACAACATCATCCACTCCTGTTGCCTTGCCCTGGAGCACTTGCTGATTGTTTTGGGAATAGAAATCAGTATTAGTTGTCTCCAAATAAAGTTGCCTCACCTTAAAAGCATTGGAATTTGTTTTAAAGGACAGCAGCTCATCATCGAAGATGCCCCTTCACTTGAAAGGTTGCTCCTTCATAATGGTTATACACCTTCAGAAATAACTGTTGTCTCTGCACCCAAACTGGAGACCTTGGGTGTAATTCGTGACCCGTTTAATAATCACAAGGAGTTGGTGTTTGGCTCCTCACTTTTTCAGGTACCGTATATTATCATCTACACATTTGTAATCATATGCTGCATTTTTCATTTGTGCGCATAAGTTTTATATGATCTTGGAGTACACTTTGGGTACTAATATTATGTTATATGCTCAATGAAGAGTTCGTCCATTGATAGCCTATCAATGCTGCTGGATTCTGTCAAGATCATATATATCAAAATGTATAGTTTTTATCTAGACATAATTATTGGCTTGCTGCGATGCTTTCGATCTCTGGAGAATTTATACATAGAGGTGATGATTCCATGCACATTCAAAGCCCGTATATATTGTACTAGAATTAACTGTTCAGCTGTCGTTCTTTCGACATACTCTTTTTCCAGACCTTAACTATTTTCAATCTTCATGTCTACTTAGGCAGAACCACATGGAGAAAACATATAACCAATTGTTGGCGTAATAAGCACAAGGATTTTCTCAGTTCTCATGACATTCGTTTGAGGACAATAACGATGGGACGATATGCATCCAACCAGGCAAACAGAAGCTTTGTCACATTCTTCCTGTTGAATGCGAGGTTACTCTTGTCCATGAGGCTTAATTTTTACAGCAAGAGATTTCTCACGGAAAAACATGTTGAACAAAAAAAAATGAAGTTTCAGGTGGACAAATGGGCTTCTAAACGTGCTCGGCTTCTATTTACAATAAGTTGTAGACATCCTAAAATAATTTTTTTTGCACAGGATGTTGATTTTATGGATCAGACCGATCCATTTGTTTGTGACTGCAAAAAAGAGTAGTTGGGTTAGATGTTACTATCATGTTCAATCTGGGTTTTGTCTAAAAATTTGATGAACAATTAATCCTTGGGCTTTTTGTACCATTGGTATGCTTGACTTGCATGTCGTTGCCCTCGTACTCCCCTCCACCTGCCACTACACTGCCGCATCTTCCATGGCTACTGTTCGTTCCCGTCCGAGGCCTTGCCGTCGTTCTCCGCCTTGGTTAGCTCGCTGCGCCCGCCACCGTCTGGCGTTGTTAACATGGTCAACAACCAAGAGGAATCAGGAGATGAATGTATGTGGAGAGGCTGACAGTAGGGACCCACCAGGGTCATTGCATTTCGCAAGCAGCTGCCTCATTATTACAAGCCAAAGAAATACTTCCTCCTAATTGTTTGACAACTAGGTTCCACGCCATTGTCAATGTAGTCAATAAACGAGAAGATTACACAACAAGCGGATAACACCACGGACCCATCAGCTCACCCAGTTGTTTTTCAGTTTCTGAGATGGAGCTCAACTGCGCGCTGTGCGGGGGCTATGGCCCGTCTAGCCCACGCTTACGCTTTTATTAAGCACATGACGAGCCCAGTTGATATATTTTTTTCTTTCTGAAATTGGCTAGCCCAGTTCTTTTTTTTGGAGAATACCAAAACCGAGGCCTACTTGCTTCTCTCAGCCCTGCTGGGCTGCAAATCTTTCAAGACGAGGAGGGATGTAAGTAGTAAGAAATGGGCTTCCCCAGAAAACGGGCTATAAGTTGTAAGAAATGGGCTGTAAAATTTTAAACCAAAGCCAACCGGCAATTGCATTAAAATATCATTTTTTTTTCAGGATTTCTCTACTCTCTACTCTTATAAAAACCAAAGCCAACTGGCAATTACATTAAAATATCATCTTTTCTCCCACAAGATAAACTACTCATACAAATGCATCTTCATGTTCTGTGTAACGAACGGGCATCTTGCTAGTTAAGATTCTAAATTTCATTAAATTTTTTGCGGAGAATTTTTTTTGATATATTTTTTTTAAAATTATTTTTAAGTGACTCGAAATTTCATGATTAAAAGAGTTAGGACCCTACCGAAATATGCAAAATTTCGTTGAATTTTTTAGCAGTGCCCAGAATATATGGTCTGTAATGCTAATAAAAAGAATACGGGCTTCAAATATCCTTAAGAAATAGCAAATCGGCTGTAAATTATTGAAAATAATGGCTAATGGGTTGTATGCTGTTTTCCACAGATTTGGTGGCTGACTTCTGGGCCTACTAGGTTGACGATGACGCTGTCCTAAATTTTTTTTTGACGCGTACGCAAGGCTTTGTCAACTTAGTCAACACACAGTAGTGACTGTTGGATGTCCATCCAACGGCCGCCGTGCATCTTCAATCTCTAATCTTCCTGCTCCAGCCGCGCAAACCAGCGCGGGGGACTACCTGCTCCCTCCTCCCGTGGCTGGCTGTGCTGCCGGCAGGCCATCCCTCTAACAACCCACACATCCTGTTATTTTCCGGCGATGTCAGCCTCACCCCGCAGCCGACCAGTCAGCGCTCGTTCTCCCCTCAGCGTGGGCATCCACTGCGGTGGCTTCGCCGGCTTTGGGTGGTTCTCTTTCTAGGCCTCGCCCTCGTCCACCTCGTTTGTGCTCTCGACGTGGCGAGGTCAACATGGTCAACAAACAACAGCCATCGAAAGAGGCTTACAGTAGGGGCCCACACAGGAAAATGCCTCCTTATTACGCGCAAAATAATGATTCCTCCACCTGATAGCTGGGACCCACCGGAAGGGTCTCTGTATTTCGTGAAAAAAACGTTCCCCCGCTGTCAGCCCGGACCCACCGGAAATGCCTTCTTATTACGTACAAAAAAAGAATACTCCCCCTGCTAGCTGGGACTCACCTTGGTGGGAGGCTGACTTGTGGGCCTACTAAGTTTATGGGGACGGAGGGCTTTGTCAACTTAGTCAATATGAACGATTCTAGCTCCAGTGACCGTACGGTGTCCATCCAACGGCTGTAGTGCTTCTTCAACATCTGGTCTTCATGCTCCAGCCGCCCAAAGCAGTGCCGGTCATGCCGCATGCTCCTGCCTCCCGTGGCCGGCTGTGATGCCGCGGAGGCCTCACCGCCCCCTACTACCCCACCACTGGCCAAGCCATCCCTCTACTCACCCACACCCCCTGTTATTCTGCGACGACGACAGCCTCACACCGCAGCCGAACCAATGAACCCTCGTACTGCTCTTCGCGTGGGCATCCACTAATGCGTCTTCCCCGGCTCCGTGTTGTCCCCTTCCTAGGCCTCGCTGTCGTCCACCACTGTGGTGCTCTCGACGCGGTGTGGTCAACATGGTCAATGACCAACTTCCATCGGAAGAGTACTATGCGTGGAGAGGCTGACAGCTGGGTCCACGGCGGCCGCAAGGAAGTGCCTCCTTATTATGCGCAAAATAATTATTCCTCCACCTGACAGCAGGGACCCATCGGACGGGCCACCGTATTTCACGAAAAAAATGTTCCCCCCTGACTGCTGGGATCCACAAGCTACACCTTCGCACGCAAGGAAGTGCGTTCGGGCAAAAAAAAACAAAATGATTCGCCCCCCTGACTGCTGGGACCCACCAGCTACATCTTCGCAGGCAAGGAAGTGCCTGACAGTTGGGACCCACCTGGTCGAAGCGTACGTAGCATTATCATTCTGGTCGCGAACGTGTACGTACATATATACTGGTCGATGTAGAGGTGCACACGTGTCGTAGTAGAGGCGCGTACGTGTCGTAGTAAAGGCGCGCACGTAGCATGTACACGTACGTACAGCGGCCAGGGTGCAAGAAAGAAAATACGGCCACGTACATACATACGGGCAGGGTCTCGAATGCCTACTCGTGCATACGTACGGCCAGGGCTCGTGTACATGGCTGGGTCAGAACAGAGAAACAACGTCGTCGTCGTGTTCATGGGGAGCCAACCGGCTGGGTCGGAACGGAATGCGTGGTCGTGTTCATCGGGAGGGCTTGGACGGAACAGGCGATGGAAACGAGGCCTGGCATACCGCACAACAAAGGAAACAACCTTGTGTTTGACCGGCCATGTTCGGAATGGGGTCCTGTTGATCGGGAGGGGTCTGCCGTACCGCAAAACGGAGGAAACGGACCTCCTATGGTCGAAACAGGGGTCCTGTTGATCGGGAGGGGTGTGGTGTACCGCAAAATGGAGGAAACGGACCTCCTACGGTCAAAACGGGGGTCCTGTTGATCGAGAGGGGTGTGGCGTACCGCAAAACGGATGAAACGGACTTCTGTTGGAGGCTACGGTCGAAACGGGGGTCCTGTTGATCGGGAGGGGTGTGGCATACCGCAAAACGGGACTCCACGGGATACTGTTCATCTCCACCGTCGACCTCCTCCAGCCTCCACGGGATACCGTCGACCTCCTCCAGCCTCCATGGGCTCCTGTTCATCCAGCCTCCACCGCACGCTACTCCACCGGCTACTGTTCAACCACCCCTCCACGGGCACCCCTCCACCGTCTACTGTTCATCCAGCCCTCCACACCACGGGGTCCTGTTCAACCACCCCTCCACGGGCACCCCTCCACCGTCTACTGTTGATCCAGCCCTCCACACCACGGGGGGCAACGCCACCGCTCACTGTTCATTCACCCCCCCCCCCCGCAACGCTCACTGTTCATCCAATCGATCGGCTTCAGTTAGCAGCAGTTGCGAAGGAATCGCTCGATCGGGTTCAGTTAACAGCCATCGATTGATCGCTCGGGTTCAGTAACGCGTAGCCTGTAGTGCAATCGCTCGGGTTCAGTTAGAGCCTAACGCCTCGCTCGGGTTCAGTTAGAGCCAATGCCTCGCACACACGCGCGTATGTGTACGAGAGAAACACGCATCACTCGGCCCCGGACCACCCACCGTAACCGGGAACTCCCTGAAATTTTCCTCGCCCTCGCTTCTATAACGCTTTTTTCCATCATGGATGGCTCAAAGAATGTCATGCAGCTGCGTCTCCGGCCCGCCCAGGACGAAAAGCCCATTTTCTGTCATGATTTTTTGTCATAGAAGTAAGAGCCCACCACATCTATGATGATACCAGGTTTTGTCACAATTATCGTCATAGAAGTGTCATATGTATGACAAAAAAATTCGTTCGGCCCAAAATGTCACGGATGTGTCTTTTTTTTGTAGTGTGGATCAGACTGTTTCCACTGTCTCAGTCCTGCATCCTTTCTGATATTCATGTTCTCCACAAAAGGATGAGCATCATTGTGATTAGGGATCTTGGGCTTTAGTTTCCTCAAAACAAGTGAATCATCTTCTTCTTCTTCAGCTTCAGGCACTGGGGCCTTGTTCTTCTCCTCAGCAGGTATACTTCTGGTGTTCCTCTTGGGTGCAGTCTTTTGAGCTCGAGCAGCAACCTTGGGAGCAGCTTTGGGCTTAGATGGAGCAGCCCCTGATCTGATTGCATCTCCCATGAGCTTATGAGATTTGGGTGCTGATGCAGCATCCTGTTGCTCTTCATCTTCTGATCTCATCATTGATGGCTTGCCAACAACTTTGGCAATGGTCTTCTTGACCCTTTCCTTTCTTTTCTTGCCATCTCTAGTTTCTTTGGGCTCTAGAGTGAACTCCATTGTATCACCTGTGGCAACCTTCCTGGGTTTGGATGTAGGCACTCGTCGGTGTCAAAACCGGCGGATCTCGGGTAGGGGGTCCCGAACTGTGCGTCTAGGCAGATGGTAACAGGAGAAAAGGGACACGATGTTTTTACCCAGGTTCGGGCCCTCTCGGTGGAGGTAAAACCCTACTCCTGCTTGATTAATATTGATGGTATGGGTATTACAAGAGTTGATCTACCACGAGATCAGAGAGGCTAAACCCTAGAAGCTAGCCTATGGTATGATTGTTGTTCGTCCTACGGACTAAAACTCTCCGGTTTATATAGACACAGGAGAGGGCTAGGGTTACACAGAGTCGGTTACAATGGGAGGAGATCTTCATATCATATTGCCAAGCTTGCCTTCCACGCCAAGGAAAGTCCCTATCCGGACACGGGACAGAGTCTTCAATCTTGTATCTTCATAGTCCGGGAGTCCAGCCAAAGGTCATAGTCCGGCCATCCGGACACCCCCTAATCCAGGACTCCCTGAGTAGCCCCTGAATCAGGCTTCAATGACGACGAGTCCGACGCGCAAGTTGTCTTCGGCATTGCAATGCGGGTTCCTCCTCTGAATACTTCATAGAAGATGTTGAACACCAGGGTAGTGTCCGGCTCTGCAAAATAATTTCCGCATGCCACCATAGAGAGAATAACATTTGCACCAATCTAATCTGCTGACATATTCCGTAGCGTGACCTCACGCCATGGCCAGGCTTTTATTCATTTTACCGTTCCACCTCAACGCGTTTAGCGAGGCGGTTTCCTTGGCACATCTTGTCAAAGCAGAGATCGTGTCCCCTTATTCCGGGATTCTCATCAATACAGGCGTGGGTAACCCAGCCGCGCCATTAACTGTGACGCTTGGGAGATAAGCGAGTTTTATTAGGCTGGTGGGGGCTCGTAGTTTCGGCCGCCCATATAAGGGGATAAGGATCTACCCTTTCCATTCACGCCTTCTTCCTCCTTTGCTTATTCGTCCTTGCGCACTCGAGCTCCAACGCCCAAGCCCGCACATCTCGCCTCGACCTACTCCAACCATGTCCGGAGCGGGAGGCAAGTGGATGGCCTCCTCCGTCATGGAGGGTCACATCAAAAGGTTGTGGAAAGCCGGATACCTGCACAACGACATTGCGCACCGGCTTCCAGACGAGGGGCAGCTCGTCCCCACCCCTGGGCCCCATGAGAGGGTTGTATTTCTTCCCCATTTCCTCCGCGGACTGGGCTTTCCTCTTCGCCCATTCGTCTGGAGGGTTCATGTTCTATTACGGCCTGGACTTCCACGATCTGGCCCCAAACTTCATCCTCAACATCTCGGTGTTTATCGTCGTGTGCGAGGCCTTCCTCCGCATCGAGCCTCACTTTGGCCTATGGCTAAAGATCTTAAGCGTCAAGCCGAAGGTCGTGGGCGGACGCCAAGCAGAGTGCGGAGGCGCCATGGTGGGCAAAATGCCCAATGTTACATGGCTCGAGGGCGCCTTCGTAGAGACCATCAAAGGGTGGCAATCGGGGTGGTTCTACATCACCGAGCCGCGTGACCCTGAATGGGCAGCGGCCCCTGAATTCCAATCTGGCATTCCCACACGGCTCACGTCTTGGAAAGAGACGGGCCTGTTGTGGGGTAATTCGGCAGAAGTGATCACACTTCAAACCTACATCAAAGACCTGATTAGCAGGACGGTTAAACTTGTCACCATAGTCCAGGTCATGCTCTTCCGCCGGATTCTCCCGTGTCAACGATGGGCTTTCAACTTGTGGGAGTTCGACCCGGCCAAGCACCAGACTCTGTCCCGGCTCTTCGACACAAAGCACGAGGATGCATGGAAGGTGCTATTCAAGAGCTCCGAGGTCTCGCCTCCCGTCACCGAGGATCGCGGATTCTGCGCAAAGCGCCAAGCCAGCGCGGTGAGCTAATTTTCTGTTTACGAGGTATCTGTTTTCCATAGATTTGATTTTATGCAGGATCTAAACCCCCATCCCTTTGACAGGACTGGCAGAAGAGGGCCAGACTGATCAGCTGTCCGGCTCCTTTGCCCGAAGACCCAGCGGACGCTCGTTTAACAAAGCTGCTGGTTCCGGCACCTCACGTGGTGCCGGAGAAGAAGGCCAAGAAGAAGGCCACGGGGACTCGAAAGAGCTCCCGGCGCCTGGTGGTGTTAGATTCATCGCCCGACGACCCCGACGCACCCTCCACCTCGGAAGACGAGGAGGAGGAGGAAGAAGAAGCCTCTCCCCCTCCAACGGGGGATGGCAAGAAAAGGAAGGCCGCCCCAACTGGGGAGGCCGGAGGGTCCAAGAAGGGGAAAACCCTTCTGCCGGACTACGCCTCCGATGCCGAAGACGGCGGGGAGGAATGGCCATCCAGGGTCAAGCCCCTGGCAAAATCGTAAGTGTCCGGTTACCCGAATGACTCATGGCGCTCCTCTATTATTCGATAGCTTCTGATGCCGAATTTTAATTATGCAGTCCACCCAGAGCTCAGCTTGGCGATTCGTCGAGCGGCTCCCTGAATCCGTCAGATGTGAATAACGCTTTGCTTCCAACAGCCTCCTCCCCGCTCCCTGCGGACGACGCCGAGGTGGAGTCCCAAAAGGGGCTGAACCAGGAGGAGGTGGTCCTGGAGGCGCCCCAAGGCGACCTCCCAGACTCCAGGCCCAAAGGGGGCGAAGCCCCAGAGGGATCTAAGTCTGGCCCTGGGCCGTACACTGCTCCGGAACCGCCAACAGTTCCAGAGTCCGACAGGCGGCGCCTTCATAAGAAGGGCAAGCCTACGCCGCCGCGACCTTCGTCCATCCGGAGGCGCCGGACAACTTGCTAGAGGCGCTTAACGGCGCCACCATCGACGAAGAACACCGCACTGTTATGAGTGCAGTGATTCAAAAGGTTCAGTCCGCCAAGAGCGGGCTGACAGAAGCCTGTACAAGTCTGCTAACAGGCTTTGAGGTATGTGTTCAAAACATATAAAAATGTTACTGCATAAACAGTAGCCCCTGATGCTTAGTTCGGCGTTCAGAAAAGAAAAGCCGAGCTGAGGATCTAAAAAGATATACACAGGAGTCTAATAAAAATATGTCGATATGGGAATGCAGGCTGCGCTGCTGACCTCTGCCGCACTGACTACGGAGGTCAATGCATTGAAAGGAAGCCTCGAGCGGTCCGAAAACGAGCTCGGCCGTGCCAAGAAGCAGCTCGAGGACAAGGAGGGTATGTAATACCGTATGTAAATGTATATAGAAATACTTGGTTGCAAATAATGACAGGACCAACTTAAATGTTGCTGGGGCCACGGCCGAGGTGGCAACCCTGAAGGAGGCGGTCTCCAAGGCCGAAAACAGTGCGGCCCTGGAGCGCGCCGAGCGAGAGAAGCAGGAGGCGCGGGTGGCGGAGGTGCGGCAAGAGCTCCAGGCTCTCGTGGAAAAACATGAGAGTTTGGAGCGTGACTCGAAGACTCGAGAGTCCGAGCTCACATTGGCGCTTGAGAGTGCTAAAAACTCTAAGGCCGAAGCCCAGAAGGCCCTCCAGGATATCGAGGCGATGAAGAAAATAGCGGCGGGTAAGGCATTTTTTATGCAAAGCAAGAATATAAAAGTTAATTATCTGCTACTTACCCGAATCCGGAGCTCTCCAGGAGCATTCGCCGATCTGCCCCGCAGTGTGTCTGACGCCGGCGCATACTACTGAGCCGAAGAGGGGAGCTCGACAGAAAAAGTGTTCTGGTCTCAGTATGCTAAGGCCGAACATCTGGTGCCCCTGGGCGACCAGCTGAAGCAGCTGGTCGAGCTCCACAAGGTGGCCGAACAGGCCATGAAGGGCCTCATAGCTCGGCTGTGGCCTGGAGATGCCATGCCTGGGAGCTACTTCGGTCTGGTGCGGTGGCTGGTGGACGCGTGTCCGTGGATTGAAGTTGTCAAGCGCTCCGTCTGTATCAAAGGTGCCCGTCGGGCCCTTGCCCGTGCTAAAGTGCACTGGGGCAAGCTGGACGCTGAGAAGCTTTTGATGGACGCGCCACCGCCGGGCAAGGAGTATCGCACGCCCGAGATGTATTATAAGGGCGTCCTGAAGGGTGCTCGCCGTATAGCGGACGAATGCACTAAAGATGTAATTTTTGAGTAGTCTCGCATCTGTTATCCTGTACGCTGAAAACTTTGTTCATATGTGTTAAGCAACGCTTATTAATTTAAAATATTACCTTCTGTGCGGCCGTTTATCAAATCTGAGAGATGCAAGTCGTGGGCTTCGACCCCCATGCCACGAGTGCTAGGGTGTTCGGGATAAACCTGAGCACTCTTTTTCCCATTCTTCGGTCCATCTAGGGAGGCGCTCAGCACAGGGAACCAGGCCGTCGGACTTATAATGCTTTATCACTCTCACTTAGCCATAGAATTCTATAATTTTAAATTTCGTTGAAGCCCCTAGTATTTGGAAGACCGAGTTCGGGGCGCTATCCACGCCTAGGCTGGATAAGTCCGGTTCCTCGCTCTAAGCGGCATAAGTCTTCAAGGACTCGAAAAACCTCGCGAACAACGATCGGTCTCTCGCACTATCATGATAGTCAGTTTTAGCTTTTTCTACTGAGGTGTTAACCCAGCTCAACTGGGGCACAATCGCAGTAGTTCTCCCAGCGCTACCTTAGCCAACATTGCGGAACGTAAGGTACAAAAACATGGGAGCCGGGCAAACCCAACTATTGACCAAAGACATGATTCAGAGCCGATGCATATAGTGCTATAAGTTCGGGGTGCCGCACTCATAAGAGTGTTCGGTCTTCTCACACCATGTTATGGGGTGCTTTAGCCCCTGGTGTATTGTCCGTACCAAAGTGTACGGTTGCATAATGTCATGACTGAACATATATATAAAAAGGAATACAATAATAGATAGAAGCTATGTATTGTTTATTATTAAAAAATTGCTGCTATGAAAGCAGAACGATACAAATAGTGCGATAAGCAAGGGATGGGATTATTTGACATGTCCCCCTCCAGGGGCAAGCTGCGTAAATTTAAGCAAAACGGGTATTTAGCTCGTTATAGAGACCACCTGGACATATGACGCAGCTTGTTCGCGCCTTGGCTGTTGCATCGTGTGTTCGGCGAGTTTGTTGCCGGACAGGCCTTCCGAATAGTTGGGTCCTGAAAGTATACAAAAAGAGAAAATGGCGGAATAGGGAGCCCCTAAGTACGGTTGAGCCGCATTCTGGGCGTGCCGTAGTTGTGCCCTCCCCTTATGCCCATGGTATTTTCAAAGCGTAATTATGTACGCGTGGTACCGATAGCAGCATCTGACAAGGGCTGGGGTTGGGCCGCACTGCTATGCTCGCTCGGATCGTGCCAGCCGGCTCTGTTGTAGGTTGCTTCGGGCGCGCTTGACGTTGTCCGGACGTTTAATACCCGGATTGGAGAGCTGCCTCGAGAGGCTGCTCTGTACTTCCGCCGCCAGGGCCGCTGTGTGCTCCTCCGTTCGGAGAAAGCGTTCGGTGTTTCCATTTACCGTGATGACTCCGTGAGGGCCTGGCATCTTGAGCTTGAGATATGCATAGTGCGGCACCGCATTGAACTTTGCAAATGTGGTTCGTCCGAGCAGGGCGTGATAGCCACTGCAGAATGGGACTATGTCAAAGATTAACTCTTCGCTTTGGAAATTATCCAGGGATCCGAAGACCACTTCGAGTGTAACCGAGCCTGTACAGCTGGCCTCTACACCCGGTATGACACCTTTAAAGGTTGTCTTTGTGGGTTTGATCCTTGAGGGATCTATACCCATTTTTCACATTGTATCCTGATAAAGCAGGTTCAGGCTGCTACCGCCGTCCATGAGGACTCTGGTGAGGTGAAATCCGTCAATGATTGGGTCTAGGACCAATGCGGCGAATCCGCCGTGACGGATGCTAGTGGGGTGGTCCCTTCAATCGAATGTGATCGGGCAGGAGGACCATGGGTTGAACTTTGGGGCGACTGGCTCCAACGCATAGACGTCCTTGAGAGCACGCTTCCGCTCCCTCTTGGGGATGTGGGTTGTGTATATCATGTTCACCGTCCGCACTTGCGGGGGGAATCCCTTCTGTCCTTTGTTGTTCGGCGGCCGGGGCTCCTCCTCGTCATCACTACATAGCCCCTTGTCTCTAGTTTCAGCACTTAACTTGCCTGCCTGCTTGAATACCCAACAATCCCTGTTGCTGTGGTTGGCTGGTTGTTCGGGGGTGCCGTGTATCTGGCATGAGCGGTCGAGTATCCGGTCTAAGTTGGATGGGCCCGGAGGGTTTCTTTTGAATGACTTTTTCCGCTGACCGGGTTTAGAGCCTCTGAATCCGGCGTTGACTGCCGTATCCTCAGTATTGTCGCCGTTAATGCGGCGCTTGTGCTTGTTGCGACGTGACCTGCCATTGTTGTCCTTGGTATCCGAATTACCAGGGCTCTTGGTTATGTTATTGCTGCGAGCTAGCCAGCTGTCTTCACCCGTGCAGAAGCGGGTCATGAGTGTCGTGAGGGCTGCCATAGATTTCGGCTTTTCCTGTCCTAGGTGCCAGGCAAGCCATTCGTCTCGGATGTTGTGCCTGAAGGCAGCAAGGGCCTTGGCGTCCGAACAGTCGACTATTTGATTTTTCTTGGTTAGGAACCGTGTCCAGAATTGCCTGGCCGATTCCTCTGGCTGCTGGATTATGTGGCTTAGGTCATCGGCGTCTGGCGGTCGCACGTAAATGCCCCGGAAGTTGTCAAGGAATGCAGACTCCAGGTCCTCCCAGCAACTAATTGACTCTGCTGGCAGGCTGTTGAGCCAATGTCGAGCTGGTCCTTTAAGCTTGAGTGGGAGGTATTTGATGGCATGTAGATCATCACCACGGGCCATGTGGATATGAAGGAGGTAATCCTCGATCCATACCGCGGGATCAGTTGTGCCGTCATATGATTCAATGTTTACGAGTTTGAAACCCTCGGGGATTTGATGATCCATTACTTCATCTGTGAAGCATAGTGGGTGTGCGGCGCCCCTGTACTGGGCTATATCATGGTGCAGCTCAGATGAGCTTGGTCTGTTGTATTCGGCCTGGCCGTATTTATCATATCCAGTGTGACAGTTATTATCACATGATGTGGGGCGCCCATGCGATCCGTAGATCGATCTTGTTTGCCTTGCCCTGTCCTCCAGTATGTCTCGCAGGTCTGTTGCGTCTCCCCGTGCTCTGGTATGTTTTGAGCAGTGCCGGGGTGCGGCTTGGTTCGAGGGCCTGAAGGCCTCTCTGTCGCGGCCACGGGGTGGCCGATCGGGTGCATCGTACGCTAGTAATGTAGGTTTAGTTGCTTCCTCCTCAAGTTGGGGTAGGAGCCTGCACTTTGGGTAGCTCTTGGAGGGGCGCTCAAGTTTATACTCTTCGGCCGCCAGGACTTTGGTCCATCTGTCGGCTAGCAAGTCTTGGTCAGCTCTAAGCTGCTGCTGTTTTTTCTTGAGGCTACGTGCCGTGTCCATAAGCCTGCGTTTGAAACGCTCTTGTTCAACGGGATCCTCTGGCACGACGAATTCATCGTCGTCGAGGCTTGCCTCGTCTTCGGAGGGAGGCATATTGTTGTCGTCCTCAACCTCTTTGTCGGCCGCTCTCTCATGAGGGCTAGCTCCTTCGTCCTCCTGCACTGAATCCTGCTGGAGGGGGTTATCTTTGGCACTGTCCGGCGTGTTGTTATCTCCGGTGCCGGATTCGCCATTTTTGCTTTGGCGGGATTTAGAGCGGCGCCGCTGACGTCGGCGCTTGGGTTGCTTCTTGGAGGGGTCATCCTCCGTTTGTTCTCGACATCCCCTGCTTTGGGGGTGTCCACCATGTATATGTCATATGATGAGGTGGCTTTCCAGTTCCCTATAGGTGTTGGTTCTTGGTTGTCTCCTTCATCGGCGTCCATACCGTCGATGTCTTCGGAGTCAAAGTCGAGCATGTCGGTTAAATTATCGATAGTGGCTACAAAGTGGGTGGTGGGTGGGTTTCGAATTTCTTCGTTGTCCGTATCCCAACCTTGCTGACCATAGTACGACCAGGGCTCTCCTGACAAAGAGAGAGACTTTAGGGAGTTCAGGATATCGCCAAAGGGCGAGTGCTGAAAGACGTCTGCGGCGGTGAACTCCATGATTGGAGCCAAATCGGGTTCGATCGGAAGGGGTGCGGAAGATTCGGAGTCCAGAACGGAGTCCGGCACCTTGGAGTCACGGGCCTTGCAAAGGACTAGGCTAGTATTCGGCTCTATCGCCATAGAGATTGCGGCTCCTGGGGCGGCGTCCAACCGTCCGTCCCTGGTTAGTGCAGTCGGCTCCGAGCTAATGGTTGGAGCGGACTCCTGAGCGGCACTGCGGGCACTGTCCGGCGGCAGAGCTAGATCATGCCCATTGAGACAGTGCGGCGCGCTCGGCCGTGGCTCGAATCCGTCGAAGATCAAGTCTCTGCGGATGTCGGCCGTGTAGTTTAAGCTTCCAAACCTGACCTGATGGCCAGGGGCGTAGCTTTTGATCTGCTCCAGATGGCCAAACGAGTTGGACCGCAGTGCAAAGCCGCCGAATACGAAGATCTATCCGGGGAGAAAAGTCTCGCCCTGGACCGTGTTGTGGTTGATGATCGAAGAAGCCATCGGGCCTGAAGGCGACGACACAGAGGAACTCTTAATGAAAGCACCAATGTCGGTGTCAAAACCGGCGGATCTCGGGTAGGGGGTCCCGAACTGTGCGTCTAGGCAGATGGTAACAGGAGACAAGGGACACGATGTTTTACCCAGGTTCGGGCCCTCTCGGTGGAGGTAAAACCCTACTCCTGCTTGATTAATATTGATGGTATGGGTATTACAAGAGTTGATCTACCACGAGATTAGAGAGGCTAAACCCTAGAAGCTAGCCTATGGTATGATTGTTGTTCGTCCTACGGACTAAAAATCTCCGGTTTATATAGACACCGGAGAGGGCTAGGGTTACACAGAGTCGGTTACAATGGGAGGAGATCTTCATATCGTATCGCCAAGCTTGCCTTCCACGCCAAGGAAAGTCCCTATCCGGACACGGGACGGAGTCTTCAATCTTGTATCTTCATAGTCTGGGAGTCCGGCCAAAGGTCATAGTCCGACCATCCGGACACCCCCTAATCCAGGACTCCCTCAGCATTCTCCTGGCAGGTGCCTTCTTGTTCATGCCTGGCTTTGTGGTAGCAGCACTGCCATACTCCTTCTTCATCACTTTCTTCTTTGAAGTGGCCTCATCCTCAGCAGCAATATAATCCTCATCTTCAGAATCTGAGGTTTTCTTCTTCCTTGTCCTAGTAGCTGCCTTGGGCAAGTTACTAGGTGTGCTCCTGCTCCCCTGAACATAGCTGCTTGAGGAAGTAGTGCCCTCACTCAAATGAGCTTGCTCTTCAGACTTGTTCTGTCTATCACTTTGATCAGACATCTCTGTAAACTCACTGATAGCAGACCCTGTGAATAGATATAGATGAGGTAGAGTAGATGAGCATCATAAAGTATAGAGTTTTTGCAAAACATATGACTCAAAACTTAGTTTTAGTTTTCCACAGAAAGCATTTCGGAGCTACCGATTTGTAAACTCGGTGATACCGAAGCAGCTTTTGGAACCTGAACTAGTGAACTCGGTCAGACCGAGTCATAGTTCAGTGGCCCCGAGACTGCTAGGGTTTCACAAAGAATCAAACTCGGTCACACCGATTTGCAATTCTCGGTCAGACCGAAAATCGCATGTGCAATGGCCTAAGCCAAATCAGTGGAACCGATTTCAACAACTCGGTCGGTCTGAGATGAGTTCGGCGGAAACCTAACCCTAAATTTTCAAATCAAATCTAATCTACAGGAGGTTTTTGCTAGACAGGATGATTTCACATGTAGCAAGAATCATGGCAAAGCAATGTGCTAAGAATCAGAGTGAATGAATAGCACAAAGTATCAAGTTCATACCCTAACTCAGCGGTGAACTTGCTACGGCAGCAACGGCGGGGCAGATTGCCATTGAAAGCGGTGGAGACCAGCGGCGGGAGGTCGCTGGCGGCGAGAAGACGATCCGGAGACCCGAAGAGGCAGAGCAGGTCATGCGCGGGTGAAAGGTTTCGGAAAAATTTCCAAAATTTGAACTGTTGTTATATATAACCTTATGCTGTCGGTGTGACCGAGTGGAACAACTCGGTGGCACCGAGGTGCAAAACTGTGAGCAGTTACTGCAACTCGGTGTGACCAAAAAGTTCTAATCGGTTGCACCGAGATTGAAAACCTAGATCAACTTAGTGATCTCGGTATGACCGAAAAGGGTGAATCGGTCAGACCGAAATGCACAAAGAGGTTTTGGAAGTTTAAGTCTATGACGAATCGGGGACTCCGAGTGCTCCTCACACAGAGTGGTTCGAATCTGACTTGATCAAACTTTGTGATGTAGCATGAATAGAGTTTGAGACGAGAAAACATAGATAGCTAGAGAAGGTTCTTAGGCATTCTTGTCCATCCACTTGGCGAAAGGAAAGAAACCAAGCAATCAAACAACAAGTGGATGTCCTCGAATGAGTAAAATATGCAACCAACATGCTCACACAATAAAATGGCAAATGAAATATGTGGCAAAGCATGCACAACCAATTCTAGCATCTATCAAACAATTGGCGATGACTAGGTCATCTATATATGAGTATATTGACTTAGGAGTCAAATGAGAACATTTGATCATAGGTCATACTCATCGTTTAAGCACAAGTGGGGTTACCACTTTTACATAAAGCATTGTTGTGTTCACACCATTAGAGTTGCTTTAGCTCAATTATTAGAGTAAAGCTCCCCCTAGATGTGAGATCCCCCCTAAGAGGGATGAACTAACCTTGGATTTTGTCGATTATGACTTCGTGTAGATGTTGAAGATGTGGATGCTCAATGTTGATGTAGATCATTTGGAGCAATCCATTGGAGTGAGTTGCACTTTCAATACCTACACGGGTTAGTCCCACAAGGAACAAACAAGGATATCCATAGACTTAGAGTGATGCACACACAAGATGATGTCCATGAAAGCATTAGGTTACCTTGTCCCTTGTCTTACCAACAAGAGGGTTTGTGACTCTTTGAACTAGTGCAAGATGTGGAAGTTGATTGCACTTGTCCTTGCCAAGATGATATGAGTGAAGTACATTGGCGGAGTCACCCTCAAGAACTCTCTAGTTCTTCTTCTTTGGGATCCACATCATCTTGATGGGAATCCTTGGAGTTGTAGTCGAACTTGATGAAGTAGAACTTGATGTAGTCTTGGGAACCCACTTGACCGAGGCCTTAGGAGCTTCTTGAAATGCATAAATCTCCTCTTGAAGCTTGTCCTTGCCTTTTTGCTTGTGGTCTTGTGGTGGAAGATCACCTTGAGCTTGTGTTCCTTTGAAAGAAGTAGGATCGTACTTCTCTTGTTGAGGAACAAACTTCGTCTTGGGGTATTTATCTTCTTCCCACTCAACTCCATTGGCATTGAACTTTCGTTCAAAACCAACACCTTGATTCTTCCGATGCCTTCCTTGCTTGCGTACAATTTCCTCGAATTTCTTACTTCCGGCAAGGATCTTGTAAACACCTTTCTCTATAATTCCCTTCAATAAGCTATTTTCTTGCTCAGGTGTAACTTGGCTAAGAGAATCATTAGTGGAATCAAGAGAACTACTAGAAGCAACAATATTGGATTTAGCATGATTATTGTTACTACTAGAAGAAGAATCCTTCTTGTTCTTGTTACTAGACTTAACTTGTGGCATGTAAGTAGATAAGAGTAAACACTTGGCAATGTAAGAAGAACTTTTCTTGCGAAGTTCATCATTGATTGCCTTTAAAAACTCATGCTCTTGCTCAAGATTGAGCTTTTCAAAGCGCTTCTCACGAGTCTTTAAAAGTTCTCGATGGTCTTCCAAGATAGTTTCATGAGCTAACTTAAGAGTGTTTAGTTCTTTAGTTAGGTGCTCAATCTTCTCCTTATCATTGTCATTCGGTTTATCTTGATTAGCACGATTAAATGACGTTTCATCATAATATTCATGACTAGAGTTGTCAACAAGTAAATCATCATCACCTAACAAGTCATCTTCATCACTATTGAAATCAACATACTCGGGGTGTGATACCTTTGGGCCTTTAGCCATGAAGCATCTTCCAATTCCTTCATTTGGTGAGTCAAATATGTCATAGGAGTTGGTTGACACAAGTGCTAGACCGGCAACACCTTCATCTTGAGTATATTCGGAGTCGGAGTGATTGTCAGAGTCGGAGCCGGATACCCATTCACCAACATGAGCTTGATGTCTTCATTTTGTATAGCTCCTTGATGACTTGTCCTTCCTTTCCTAATCCTTGCTTCTCCAGGATGTTCTTCATTCATAACGATCATCTCTACTCCTTCTTTATCTTGATGGTGATTCTTCCCTTCTACTTCTTCTTTTTGGAGAATCTTCTCTTCTTTTGTATGGAGCCGTACACTCATTGCAATAGTGTCCGGGTCTTCCACAATTGTAGCAATTACGCTCACGACTAGAAGATCTTTTGTCATTGTAGGACCTTGACTTGGAACTTCTTTCCTTGCTTCTACTCTTGTAGAACTTGTCGAAGCTCTTCACCATTAGGCTCAATTCTTCATTGAAGGTTTGTTTCTCACTTGATGATGTGGGAGCTTCACATGAGGCTTTGTAAGCACCACTTGACTTGTTGTGGAGCTCTTCCTTATCCTTGAGTGACATCTCATGAGCAACAATTCTTCCAATGACTTCTGTTGGCTTGAGATCTTTGTAATTGGGCATCATTTGGATCAATGTACACATGCGTCGGATTTCGGGTTTTGGCAGACCCTTGAGGTTCGAACTCTGGGGTGCGCGCGAAGATCTCTCCTCTACCAACCCACGTCCCAACGCCTCGCTCGGAATCTAGGCTAGCAAGATGAATAACACAAGGGACGCAAGGTTTATACTAGTTCGGGCCACCGTTGTGGTGTAATACCCTACTCTAGTTTGTGGTGTGTGGATTGCCTCAGGGGCTAATGATGAACAATACAAAGGAAGAACTACCTCGCGAGGGGAGGAGTTCTTGTGGTGGTGTGTTTGGAGAGGAATTGCTCCGTCTCTGTTGGCTCTGGGTGAGATCTCGATCCCCTCCCCCCTGCTGTGGTGGCTAGTCCTATATATAGAGGCCCTGGTCCTCTTCCCAAATATTGAGCGGGAAGGGCGCCAACAATGACCATTTTGAAGGGGAACATCTAGTACAGTTATCCAGACTAAAGTTGGTCTTCGACTGCCAAAGGCCCTGACGATGACATTGTCTTGGGCTCCACGGTGACCTCCATCCTGCCGCTCCGTTGGTCTTGGTCTTGTTGCATCGAAATGGCAACCTTTACTGATGCCTCGGTACTCCGCGCCTGCGCTTGCCCCCTTTGCACCAAAGAGGAAACAAGGACACTGCCCAGGCCGGTGCCCGCCTGGCGCCTGCCTGGTGTCGATCGTCATAGCTTGCGTCATGAGCACCTCACGAGGCACCCTGCCTTGATCTCTCCGCCTCCTCGCGAGCCTGCCTGGTGATGCCGCCTCTGAGGAAGCTTCCTGTCGTCCGCCCCATGAGGCTTGGCCCCTTGTGAGGGTCTTGAGCTTGAGTTGATGAAGACGGGCCGCACTGGGCCACTGCCTGAGCCACGCCGCAGGCTGCAGGTAGGCAAGTCTGGGGACCCCCATTCCCAGAACACCGACAATAGCCCCCAGGCCCAAGGCGCGCCCAGACTTGGCTTGGCAGAGAAGCGAAGGGGCAAGTGCGAAGCACCGTGGGCCCCATCAGCCTGCGGCCTTGGGCGCTGCGTGGCGGTCGATTAGACGTGGGCGTCTCCGTTTCCCCACGCTCCTCATTACGTGCCCGGCTAAGCGGACCCGTGGTTGCACACAGTTATTCCCCTTGCGCCGTTTGCGCGCTCCCTGTCCTTCCTTCTCCCTCGAGCTCCAACCTCCGCCTCCAATTCCAACTCGAGCTTTCCCCCCTCTTCCCATCGCCATGGCGCCGACGAAGAAGGGAAAGGGGAAGAAGCCCGCGCCGTCACCGCGCTCGCCTCCAGTAGTTGCTCCCGCCATCAATCAGTAGATCATACTCAACATCGAAGCCGTGGACAAGGTCTGTCGGTGTTCTGGGAACGGGGGTCCCCAGACTTGCCTGCCTGCGGCCTGCGGCGTGGCTCAAGCGGAGGCCCAGTGCAGCCCAGCTTCATCAGCTCAAGCTCAAGACCCTCGCGAGGGGCCAAGCCTCGCGGTGCAGACAACAGGAAGCTTCCTAAGGAGCAACCTCATCACGCGGGCTCACGAGGACGCGGAGAGATCAAGGCAGGGGTACCTCGCAAGGTGCCCGTGACGCAAGCCGTGACGACCAAAGCCAGGCGGGCGCCAGGTGGGCGCCGGCCTGCGCAGAGTCCTTGTTTCCCCTTTGGTGAAAAGGGGGCAAACACAGGCCAAGGCATCAGGCAAAGGCTACCGTTTCGGTGCAACAAGACCAAGACCAGCGGAACGACAAGATGGAGGTCATCATGGAGCCCAAGACGGCGTCACCGTCAAAGTCTTTGGCAGTTGAAGACCAATTTTAGTCAGGATAAGTGTAGTAGATGTTCCCCTTCAAAATGGCCAATTGTTGGCGCCCTTCCCGCTCATTATTTGGAAAGAGGCCCAGGGCCTCTATAAATAGAGTTAGCCACCATAGAGTAAGGGGGCGAGATTTTGGGTAGACTAGAGAGAGAGGCGATCGAACTCACCCAAGCAGTTCATCGCACCAACTCAAGAACACCTCTCGCGAGGCTGTTCTTCCTTTGTATTGTTCATCATAAGCCCCTGAGGCAATCCACCACACCACACACTGGAGTAGGGTATTACACCACAATGGTGGCCTGAACCAGTATAAACCTCGTTTCCCCTGTGTGTTCATCTTTCTAGCCTAGATTCCTTGCGAGGCTTCGAGACGTGAGTAGGTAGGAGAGAGATCTTTGCGCGCACCCCAAAGTTTGAACCTCAAGGGTCTGCCGGAACCCGAAATATGACATTTGGCACGCCAGGTAGGGGTGTGCCGGAATCGTGTCTTCCGCCGTCTCGCATTTCATCGTCCATCGCGCCCATGTCTAACGCTTGCCGAGCCCGCACCGAGCGTCGGGCTGCTCTCGCGACCCATGTCGCCTAGACGGCCCCCACCGGCAGGCCTCCTCGTCGTTCCCCATCGCCTGCCGCCCACGCCGCCACCGGCCCGGCGGGGAACGAGCAGCAGGCTTCGTCACTGCATCCCTCAATGCGGCGGGAAGGCCGCACCGCCACCCCATCGCTGACTCCAGCAGGCTCGTCATCGCACGCTCGTCGCGCTCCCACGGACGCGCATGTCGCGTTGCTCCTGGCACATGAGCTCCTGCACTACCGCCCCGTCGACGACCTCTACGACGAGTGGCTCGCTCTCATCACCGAGCTCGTCAGTGCCACAGGGGGCTCCCCTGCGCCGTCCCTCTTGCTGCATCGCCCTCCGCCCTGTGAGGGCAACGCAGCTCCGGAGGCACCTCTGCCGCCTCCTCCTCAAGAAGGCGCCCTGGCCCCAAGGCGCACGGCCCCTGGACGAGACCCACCACGTCCAGCAAGAAAAGAGCTGCCAAGAGGTCCCTCGCCCTCAAGAAGGTGCTCGCGTGCTCCCAGCGCCAGCACGCCATGACCGCGCTCCTGCTCTAGCGCGCCAAGACCCCGCGCTGCTACTGGCGGCAGCGCGCGGAGACCTCCAAGATCAAGCCCTTCGTCACCAGAGGCCCCCTGTAGCCACTGCAGGCTGCCGCGCCTTCACCGCCGAGCTGCACAGCGTGGCCTGGCCAGGCAAGTTCAAGCCAGATCTGCCTCCTCGCTATGACGGTACTGCCGACCCCGCAGAGTTCCTCCAGCTCTCCGAGCTGGGCATCGAGGCGGCCAACAGGGACGAAAAGGTCATGGCGAACTGGTTTCCCATGGCGCTCAAGGATGGCGCCCGCACCTGGCTCCTAAACCTGCCTCCTAGCACGATCTCCTCTTGGGACCAGATGCGCACTCGCTTCATCGCCACCTTCGTTGGCACTCGCGATCGGCCCCCGTCCATGAGTGACTTGCGCCACATCAAGCAACAGCCAGGAGAGACCCTACAAAATTACATCCAGCGCTTCAACAACGCCCGCCTTAAGATCCCCAGGGTGACTAAGGATGCCATCATCTCGGCCTTCTCCGATGGCGTGCGTGACATCAAGATGAAAGAGGAGCTGGCAATCCATGAAGATCTATGCACATCTCTAGAGCTGTTCAACTTGGCGACCAAGTGTGCCAGGGCTAAGGAAGGGCGTATCTCCCACCTCGAGCTTCCGGCTGCTAATCCGGAAGAGAAGAAGCCCAAGGTCAAGGACGTGAAGCGCAAATGGAGCGGCTGTGCTCGCAGCGGAGCCAGACACCAAGCGAGGCAGGGATCAGCCAGAGTCGTGCAAGGGCAGCCGGTACTGTGTGTACCACGACCTCCACACCCACAATACCAACGAATGCCAAGAGCTCAGGGCTGTGCGAGATGGACGTATCAGCCGACGCCCCGAGTGCAACGATCGGGGCTATGGCCGAGGAGGAGGAAGAGGTGGAGGACGATGTGAAGATCGTGGCCCTCGCCAAGGGTGGCATGACCGACCTCGCGAGGACCGCTGGCATGACCAGCCTCGCGAGGAAGGTTGGAGGGATCAGCCTCGAGAGGATCGCCTGCAAGGCAACGCAGGCCTCCCTCCTCTGCCACCACCACCAAGGAGGAATGAAGACCAGCATCAGGACGAGGGGGCTGGGGGCTTCCAGGAGCCGCGTGCAATCGATTGCATCCTGGGCGGAGCTCAGGCCCCAGTCTCTCAGCATATCTGCAAGCTATTTGCTCGTGAGGTGAATGCAGTCCTCCCCAAGCTCGAGGCCACACGCCCTCTCAGGTGGTCTGCATGTGCCATCACGTTCAGCTCAGTGGATCAGCTCAAGTGCGCAGCGACAACTGGGGTCCTCCCAATGCTTTGTTCCCCAGTCATCAGCAATGTGCAGGTCACCAGGACCCTCATCGATGGCTAAGAAGGACTCAACGTCCTGTCCGTCGAGACGTTCAACAATCTCCAAGTGCCATATGATCAGCTTCAGCCGACCAAGCCTTTCTCAGGAGTCACTGATGGTTCCACTGTTCCGATAGGGCAGGTTCGCCTTCCTGTCACCTTTGGGCAGTGCAACAACTACCGCACGTTGCTCATTAACTTCGACGTTGCCCACATTCGCCTACCGTACAATGCCATCCTCGGGTACCCAGCTCTGGCCAAGTTCATGGCAGTGACTCACCATGGATACAACGTCCTCAAGATGCCAGGAAGCGGTGGGGTCATCACGGTCCCTAGTGAAGAGAAAGATGAAGTGTGCTCCCTCGAGCGCGCCTTCCAGGACACGTCGATCAAAGACCCGGACACCAAGAGTGGAAACCTCCCAGGAGCAGCTCCCAAGAAGAAGAAGACATCACCTAGTTCAAGGCCTCAGGAGGCAGGCACCTCCAGAGGTGTCGCGTCAGGATCCGTGCCCGTTCAAGGGGCGCCACCCTCTGTCGCATAGGGAGGCGCGCCCGGCGCCCTCCTCGGGCAAGGCTCGGGGGCTCTCTCCTAGAAGGCCACCGACTTTGCCAAGGTCACGAGGGAGGCGCTCGGGCACCACTTGGAGGCGTGCTTCGAAGCACGTTTCCCTCAGGAAGGTATGAGGCAAGGAGGGCCAAACCCTCAGGAGTTCATCGCGAGAAATACTCAGGAGATGCAGGAGTCAAGAGTCATGCGAGGCAGCCGCCGCTTACCCACCGTAGCCCCCCATCCAGGCGAGGATGGTGGGCTGCGTGTCTGCATCGACGTGCCAGGGCTCAACCGAGCCGCGTCTCAGGAGCGCCTCTGGCCCTCACGCGTGGAACATTGCGATGGTCCACCTCACAGCTACGTTCGCATGCCTCTTGGCCTGCCGAACGCGGCCGCTGCTCATCAGCGCCTGCTGAGGAGTATTCTGGAGGCTTAGGAGGTCAGGCATTGCGCAGTCCTGGCAGAGATGGAGATGGTCCTCAAGGATCCGCCTGCGCCCCCGGAGCCTCCCGAGGCTCCTGGTCCTGGGAGCTCGTGAGGATCGGCTTCCTCACCGCGCGTCATCCACTGCTTCAGCATTCCTTCATCTCCAACGGTATCAGGTGACATCTTTTCAAAGTTCAATTTTCAGCTGGGAGCGCCACCAGGGCTGCATCATTCCCAGGCCGCATGGGTTTGTCCCTGCGGCATGTATCTCTTTTGTCCATGTCTTTAGGTTACCTTGTTGGGGGCGCCCCTCGGGCTGCATTATCCCTAAGCCGCTCGGGCCTGACCCGGTGGCATGTATCTTTCCCACATCTATCTAGGTTATGTGCCTCGCATACTTACCTCGATATGATCATTACCTGATGCCTCCCACGGCACCCCTTTTCTTTCTCTTTTCTTCCTCATGCTGATCTCTTGCACGTTAAAAGGGGGGCACCTGAGCATCACGACTCATGGGCTCTTACTAGCTCTCCAGCCCTCACCTCCTGGCCTTGTCCACGGCATCGCGACCTGGCATACCAGCGATGGCTGAGCTCGCTCGAGGGCCGGGACCTGAGGACGTAGAGTGTTGGCATCTAACCAATCTTGCAGGAACATACTACAAACAAAGGCCCAGAGCCAGGCGCAACCCGCCTTGAGGTAGGGCCCCGTGAGTCCCACGCTGGCTCACGGGTGCCCAGATACACCTCGTCAAGCCTATCGTGCCAGCCACATGTCAGGGCGGGGCTGTACACGCCCCGAGGGCTCCTCCCGAAGGGGGGGGCCCTCCCATGTACCAGTGGAAGCACCATGCTCCGCGCTGGCTGATGGCACTGCCGAGGAGTGGCTATGCCCGTACATACAGAAGCGCTATGCTCCGCGCTGGTGATAAACAACTGGGGGCGGCTCACGGCCGCATTAACCTCAGGGAGCCCAGAGCTCAGTGTCCGGCCCTGTCGTAACGCCTCCCCTCGGGAGCTCCACGCGAGGGGGCTGGACACGGGGGCTACGTCCGAGCTATGCCCGGGCGCATGCCACCCAGCCAGGCCCCTCGGGCCTGGTTCATCACGCGCCCCTCCCCGAGCGGAGCCAAGGTATGAAGACCGTTTGAGCGTCAAGGGGGACTCCTGAGCATCGCGACTCAGGAGCCTAACTGGTCACGTAGCCCCTCACTGCTTAGTCCCGTCCTGGTTTCCGGTCGGGGCTAACGGCGGCTGGGGTATGCGCGGGGCCGGGCCCTGCCAACGTAGAACATAAGCAAATAGGAGGGAAAAATGGAAATTCTAGGGAATTCAAAAGCAAATATTACAGGCCATAAGGTCATTTTCACAACGCCAATCACAAGTTTAAATGCCTCCACGTGGCATGGTGCATGTTGCAAGAATTGAAACAGGACAAAAGCCGCGAAGGGATCACTCTCCGGTGGCGTCGCCGCTTGTGGTGGAGTTGCGCTGGGTGGCTCCACCTCCCCAAGCCGCGGAGCTAGCAGCATCACGCCCGGGCCAGGTGCTGAAGGCGCGGAACCTTCCCAGCAAGGCCTCAGCTCGGCCTGTCACAGCCTTAGCAGCAGCAGCGCCTAGTTCGCCGCTCATAGGTTCTAGCAGGCTGTCGAGGTCGACTTTGGGGTCGCGAAGGTAGAAGTGGCTGAGGACACGCGTCAGCGCCGCAGAAGAAAGGACATGCGCCTCGGCCTCGGCCGTGGGACCAAGGCCGTCTGCAACATCTTCAAGTGCACGGACCAGGAAGGGAAGCAGTTCGATGGGGCCGTCCTCTGCACCAGCCAACGGCTTCTCTAAGCCGCCATCATAAAGCGTCTTCAGCGCGGCGCAAGCTTTCTCCTCCAGCTTCGCGAAGGCCACTCGATCCTCAGCCAGGACCTTCGCCTTGCCATCCAGCTCGATCCTCTCTACCTTCAGCGCCTGCTCCAGCGTCTCCAACCGGCCATGACGGTCATCGAGCTCGGCGTCCCGGTCCCTGGCAGCAGTTTCCCGAGCCTTCATCTCCTTCTCCTTCTCCTGGCGGCCGCGGACCTCCTTGGCGAGCTCGTCACGCAGGCCTTGCAGTGGCCCCGGGCATCCGCAGCATCACCCAAGGCAGCATTGTGAGTAACCTTGGCCTGGGAGGTGGCTTGTTTCTCCTCATCGAAGGCCGACACAGCCTGGCTCAGTGCCGCTCGGACGGAGGCATCAGAGCGGACCCAACCAGAGGCTAGCTCCAGGCGCCCGGCCACCAGGTGGGGGTCCGCGCTCTAGAGATCCTCCATCAGCCGGCTCAGCTCGTTGGGAGCACGGTCCAAGACAGCAGAGGAAGCAGAGGAGACGGGAGCCGGTGGAATAGGCGGAGAGGACGGCAGTGTGATCACAGCTTGGGAGGAAGGGACCCCCTGAGCCTTGGCCACCTTGGCGACAACATCAAGTGCAGGCACCTCCAGAGTCAGTGGGGCCACGGGGGCTGACTCCTCGCCGGAGCGTCCCTGCTGGCCTCGCAAAGACGATCGGGCATGGGAGGCACGAGCCTCGCTGCCTCCTTTCCCCGCAGATGAAGGCGCTGCCCCGGCAGGCAAACTCGCCCCAAGCAGGGCCGCTGAGGCCCCTTTCAACCTTTTTGCTGCAGGCGCCGGCCTAGCCAAAAGGATGCAGACGTCAAGCCTTGGCAACAGAAGCAAAACATGAATCGAGCACTTACTGGTCGTCGTTCACGGACTCAAGCAGCCTCCGGCCAAACTTGAAGCCCGAGAGCCTACTGCTGGGGTCAGCCTTGGGAGGTCCGAAAGTAGAAGGCGCCCCGGGACCAGAGCAGACCCTCAGGGAACCAGCCCAGTCCTGTGCTTCCTTGGGACCAAGGGCGAGTCCTCCCCGACTCGCCTGGCACCGGCCTCGTCGTCGTCTGGCATGGAGCGGAGGGCGCGGGACCTGCACTGATGGAAGGACACCCTCGACTCCTCGCCGATCGCCTCAGAGTCGGGCTCTTCTTCCTCCTCCTCTTCTTCCTCCTCCTCTTCTTCCTCCTCACCCCCGCTGGAGTCGTCGGAGGACACGTTCACCGTCGCCAACGCCGCCAGATCCTCGGGAGCTTCCACCGACACCAGCCCCTCCCTGTTGAAGGTGGGCATGGCGTCCACCACCTGCTCCGAGTCGTCGTGAAGGAACAGGGGGATAGGAGCGCCCTCCGGGCTCGCCACGTCTCCCCCAACCAAGGAATGGAGAGCTGCTGCCAGATCTTTGTCGGCCAGGGCCTCAGAGCTTAAGCGGAGGGCGGCATCTGCTTCCCCAAGCCTCCACAACGGGAGCGAGTATTCCTGAAGTGGAGCCACCCGGTGCTCCAGGAACTCCCTCAGAAGCGTAGCCCCGGTCAGCTTCGCCGCCCCCAAGTTGCCTGGCCTCAGGTCCGCGTTCATCCTCTTCAGCACCACCTTTGCACGGCGGTCGTCAAGCTTCGCACGAGATCACGCATCAACGGCCTTGGGTTGCCCCGTAGGCAGCCCCAGTCAGGGGTGGATGCGCCCAACATCCACCATGACCCACTTGCTCCGGAAGCCTTCGATCCTCTTCCCAGGCTTCGATATGGCATTCGAGTTGGAGTATGCGATAAATCTCGCACATGCGGTGATGTGGGCACCAGAAACCCGGAGGGAAAAGTAATGGTGCAGCAAGGCCACTGAGGGCATCACTCCAACGTGAGCCTCACAATAGTAGGTGAAAATCGCTAGGAGAAGATCAGAGTTGGGGTGGAGGTGCAGAGCTTGGAAGTTGTATTGGCAAAGAATAGCAAGAAAGAACTCATAAAAAGGAGGCAACAGATCGGCGATGATGGCGCTCAGAAAGAGCGGGTAGAAGGTGCTCCCCTTGCCTTCAGGCTGGGCGGAGCCGGCCTTGAGCACAGTCGCCCCCTCATTGCCATGCGTCCCCGTCATCAGGCGCGTGAGGGAGAGATTCTTTTCCGACACGTTCGGGGGATCCAGAGCTGGCGAGTACCAGACCTCGGTCGGGGTCTTGCAGGGTGCCATGGCTCGCCGGATGTAAGGGATTGAGGCTGATCTGGAGGATTTCGGAAGCGAGAAGGAGAAGAGCGAGAAAGGGGATCTGGAGCAAGACAAATGAGAACAAAGCAAGTAAGTCTGGCCCGGGCACCCCTTTTGTTAGACGGACGGTTGTCGAGGCGTCGTGGGGAAGCGGAGACGCCCATGTCCAATCAATCGCCATGCGGCACCCAAGGCCGCAAGCTATTGGGGCCCGCGGCGCTTCGCACTTGCCCCTTCGCTTCTCTGCTAAGCCAAGTCCGGGCGCGCCTTAGGCCCGGGGGCTACTATCGGTGTTCTGGAAACGGGGGTCCCCAGACTTGCCTGCCTGCGGCGTGGCTCAAGCGGAGGCCCAGTGCAGCCCAGCTTCATCAGCTCAAGCTCAAGACCCTCGGGAGGGGCCAAGCCTCATGGGGCAGACGACAGGAAGCTTCCTTAGGAGCAGCCTCATCAGGCGGGCTCGCGAGGAGGCAAAGAGATCAAGGCAGGGGTACCTCACGAGGTGCCCGTGACGCAAGCCGTGATGACCAAAGACAGGCGGGCGCTGGCCTGCACAGAGTCCTTGTTTCCCCTTTGGTGCAAAGGGGGCAAGCACAGGCCAAGGCATGAGGCGAGGGCTACCGTTTCGGTGCAACAAGACCAAGACCAGCAGAACAGCAAGATGGAGGTCACCATGGAGCCCAAAACGGCGTCACCGTCAGAGTCTTTGGTAGTCGAAGACCAACTTTAGTGAGGATAAGTGTACTAGATGTTCCCCTTCAAAATGGCCAATTGTTGGCACCCTTCCCGCTCATTATTTGGGAAGAGGCCCAGAGCCTCTATAAATAGAGTTAGCCACCATATAGTAAGGGGGCGAGATTTTGGGTAGACTAGAGAGAGAGAGAGAGAGGCAATCAAGCTCACCCAAGCAGTTCATCGCACCAGCTCAAGAACACCTCTCGCGAGGCTGTTCTTCCTTTGTATTGTTCATCATCAGCCCCTGAGGCAATCCACCACACCACACACTGGAGTAGGGTATTACACCACAATGGTGACCTGAACCAGTATAAACCTCGTGTCCCCTATGTGTTCATCTTTCTAGCCTAGATTCCTTACGAGGCTTCAAGACATGAGTAGGTAGGAGAGAGATCTTCGCACGTACCCCAGAGTTCGAACCTCAAGGGTCTTCCGGAACCCGAAATCCGACAAGGTCCGCTCCGCCCTTGCTACTATATTCAACGAGTGCGGGAGGACGATGGTTTGGCCTGCGTCCCATGCCTCCTTCGATAGGGTCATCACGGAGGTCCGATTTTTTGCCGATGCCTTGTGGGCGGGTCTGGTTCCCCCCTTTTCTTCTTTCTTCAATGGAGTGCTCTCCCATTACCAGATCCACATGATGCATCTTGGTCCCGAGTCCATTACTCTCCTTGCAGTCTTCACCTTTGTTTGCGAGGCCATGGCGGGCATTCCTCCCTCCGTTGCTCTCCTGCACCATTTCTTCTCCTTGCGCCTGAGTGACCCAACTCAATGCTCGAGGTACGTGAGCTTCCTCGCCGCGCCAGAGATGGCTGCCTTAGGGATCGATTTCGGCCTTCCTCCTCCCACGAGCGGTTTCCGAGAGCGGTGGCTGTACGTGGATGTCGGGGTGCCCAACCCCCTGCTCTCGCATCCAACACTGCCCGCTATTCCCAACTCAGGATGGGATCATGAGAAGCTCACGAGCCCCCGTCTTGCCTTCGTCTGGCACCGCTTCAAGAACTTGAGGGCGCTCGGTGTAATGGCACCTCAAGCGGTGAGGGAGTTCCTTCAATGTCGCATTGCCCCTCTCCAGCGCCACTCCCGTCCGATGTGGACCTTCGTGGGGCACGGAGACCATATGAGGCTCCAGGAAGAGGATCTGGCGCCCGAAGCGCTGAGGACGGTGCTGAGGGCCTTGACTGGCGACCCTTCTCCAGGCAGCATCCGGCATGGGGCCACCCGCTTGTATCTTTGCTCGGGCAGGGCTGACTTTGTGAGGCAGATTCCCAGCTTCGATGAATGGGGGTTGCGCCCGGTTGGCCTCACGGGGCCCCGCAAGAACCCAGTTGCTGTGGTCGCTCTTCCGGTTGCTCATGGCAGTCCTGCCTCAGGTGATGGAGCAGGGAGGCGGGAACCTCTGGGAGCCGAGGGGCCTGATGCTGAGATGCCAACGCCGTACGGGGCCCCTAAGGCGTCAGCTTCCGAAGTGCATCCTGGAGTGGTGGCAGGCGAGGAGTCGCAACCTGAGGCTCCCGAGGCCAGTGCTCCCGAGCCCAGGGCTGATCTTCAAGGGGCGGCGCCCTGCGGCGCCTCCCAGTCTGGCGCCCTCGGTGCAAATCATCCTGATGTTTCTTCTACGCCGCGCGCTGGCCCTCGCGTTGGGGGCTTAGGCCAGTTTCGCATGGACCTCGAGGCCCTCTGCAAGAGGAAGGAGTCCTGTAGAGGCAATGACCGCCCCTGTCGCCCATTTAAGTGCAGGAAGTATTTTGCCATCGACAAGTAAGTCCTTTTCTCTCTCAGTTCCTTATTTTACCATTCCTTCAGCTGATTGTGGCCTTTCAGGGCCCTTCCTGCCAAGTTTGCGGAGACGGCCGAGGAGCGATCCCCCCAAGCCTCATCTTCATTGCTGATCTTGAGTGCCCCGAGCTCGAGCACCACCCTTGTCGGTGTTCTGGGAACGGAGGTCCCCAGACTTGCCTGCTTGCGGTCCGCGGCGTGGCTCAGGCGAAGGCCCGGTACAGCCCAACTTCATCAGCTCAAGCTCAAGACCCTCGCGAGGGGCCGAGTCTTGTGGGACGGACGACAGGAAAGCTTCCTCAGGAGTAGCCTCGTCAGGCTGGCTCGCGAGGAGGCAAAGAGATCAAGGCAGGGGCACCTCATGAGGTGCCCGTGATGCAAGCCATGATGATCAAGGCCAGGCGGGCGCCAAGCGGGCGCCGGCCTGTGCAGTGTCCTTGTTTCCCCTTTGGTGCAAAGGGAGCAAGCACAGGCCAAGGCATCAGGCGAAGGCTACCATTTCGGTGCAACAAGACCAAGACCAGAGGAACGGCCAGAAAGAGGTCATCATGGAGCCCAGGACGGCGTCATCATCAGAGCCTTTGACAGGCGAGGACTGACTTTAGTCAACATAAGTGTACTAGATGTTCCCCTTCAAAATGGCCAATTGTTGGTGCCCTTCCCGCTCAATATTTGAGAAGAGGCCCAGGGCCTCCCTCTATAAATAGGACTAGCCACCATAGTGGGAAGGCATCAAGAGATCCAATAGGTATCTAGAGATCTGATAGGCATCCAAGAGGCGAGTGAACTCACTCAAGCCGTTCATCGCACCAGCTCAGGAACAGCCCCTCACGAGGCTGTTCTCCCTTTGTATTGTTCATCATCAGCCCCTGAGGCAATCCACACACCACAAACTAGAGTAGGGTATTACACCACAATGGTGGCCCGGACTAGTATAAACCTTTCGTCCCTTGTGTTGTTCTTCATGTAGTCTAGATCCTTTGCAAGGCAACGAGACGCGAGCTGGTAGGGGAAAGATCTTCGCGTGCACCCCAGAGTTCGAAACTCAAGGGTCTGCTGGAACCCAAAATCCGAAATTTGGCGAGTCAGGTAGGGTGCGCCGGAATCTTTCTTCCGCTAATTGCGTGTGATCTTCCGTCGTATCCATGGCTGATGCTCGCCGGGCTCGCGCCGAGCGTCGGGCTACTCTCGCCACCCGCGTCGCCCAGACGGCACCCGTCGGCGGACGCCCCCGTCGTTCCCCGTCACCTGCCGCCAACGCCTCCACCGGCCCGGCGGGTAACAAGAAGCAGGACTCGTCCTTGCATCCTTTGGTGTGGCGGGAAGGCTGCACCGCCACCCCGTCACTGACTCCAGCTGGTTCGTCGTCCCATGCCCGTCGCGCCCCCATGGACGCGCACGCTGTGCTGCTCCTGGCGCATGAGCTCCTACACTACTGTCCCATCGACGACCTCTACGAGGACTGGCTCGCCCGCATCACCGAGCTCGTCAGGGCCGCAGGGGGCTCCCCTGCGTCGTCCCTTTCGCTGCCTCGCCCTCCGCCCTTTGCGGGCAACGCAGCTCTGGAGGAGCCTCCGCCGCCTCCCCCTCAAGAAGGCGCCCTGGCCCCAAGGCGCGCAGCCCCTGGATGGGACCTCCCGCGCAGCAAGAAAAGAGCTGCCAAGAGATCCCTCGCCCTCAAGAAGCTGCCCATGTGCTCCCAGCATCGGCACGGCATGACCGTGCTCCTGCTCCAGCACGCCAAGACCCCACACTGCTCCTGGCAGCAGCTTGCGGAGACCTCCAAGATCAAGCCCTTCGTCACCAAAGGCCTCTTGTGGCCACTGCAGGCTGCTGTGCCTTCACCGCCAAGCTGCGCAGTGTGGCCTGGCCGGTCAAGTTCAGCCAGATCTGCCCCCACACTACAACGGCACTACAGACCACGCGGAGTTCCTGCAGCTCTACGAGCTGGGCATCGAAGCCGCCAACGGGGACAAAAAGGTCATGGCGAATTGGTTTCCCATTGCGCTCAAGGACGATGCCCGCACCTGGCTCCTGAACCTGGCTCCTGGCACGATCTCCTCCTGGGACGAGATGCACACTCCCTTCATCGCCAACTTCCAAGGCACTCGCGACCGGCCCCCGGCCATGAGTGACCTGTGCCGCATCAAGCAACAGCCAGGAGAGACACTGCAGAAGTACATCCAGCGCTTCAATAATGCTCGCCTCAAGATCCCCAGGGTGAGTGAGGAAGCCACCTGTCGGTGTCAAAACCGGCGGATCTCGGGTAGGGGGTCCCGAACTGTGTGTCTAGGCGGATGGTAACAGGAGACAAGGGACACGATGTTTTACCCAGGTTCGGGCCCTCTTGATGGAGGTAAAACCCTACGTCCTGCTTGATTAATATTGATGATGTGTGTTACAAGAGTGGATCTACCACGAGATCAAGGAGGCTAAACCCTAGAAGCTAGCCTATGGTATGATTGTTGTTCATCCTATGGACTAAAGCCATCCGGTTTATATAGACACCGGAGAGGGCTAGGGTTACACAGAGTCGGTTACAATGGTAGGAGATCTACATATCCGTATCGCCAAGCTTGCCTTCCACGCCAAGGAAAGTCCCATCCGGACACGGGACGAAGTCTTCAATCTTGTATCTTCATAGTCTTGGAGTCCGACCGATGATGGTAGTTCGGCTATCCGGACACCCCCTAGTCCAGGACTCCCTCAGTAGCCCCCGAACCAGGCTTCAGCGACGACGAGTCCGGCGCGTATATTGTCTTCGGCGTTGCAAGGCGGGTTCTTCTTCAAACTTCATGTTCCTGCCGAATAGTGTCCGGCTTCCTTATAAATGTTGCGCTCCTTGGCTTCTACGCCCAATAATGGCCTTTTTCCACGTGTCGTATGAATGCGAAAAGCTAGGGTATTTTTACATTTTACCCCCTAGCCGTGCGAACAAGCCGCCTATAAGAGATGTGAGGATCTAGATCCAACTCACACCATCCTCCTTCCGCAAGTACTCATCGAAGCGCCTCTGAAAAAAATCCATTCTATCATGGATAGTCGACGCGGCTCCTCCTCTCACGCTCCCAGCCCTAAGCCAGGAGATTGGGGGAGATGCTCAGTTCCACACAGTGAGCTAGTGGCGCTCCAAACCGAGGGATATCTTCCCCCAGCCTTCATGGTTCCGGTTCGAGCCGGACTGGCCACCTCCAGGGGTGGAAAGCAGGCGGAGAGTGTCCCCAACCCTTCCAAAGGAGAGCGGGTATGCTTCGTCCCTTATCTAATAAGGGGACTCGGATTTCCCATACATCCGTTTCTCCGGGGGCTCCTGGAGTTCTACGGACTCTAGCTTCACCACCTTACACCTGCCTCCATTTTGCACATTGCGGGCTTTGTAGCTCTTTGCGAGCTGTTCTTGGGCATCGAGCCCCATTTTGCGCTGTGGAAGAGATTGTTTTGCCTCGTACCCCGTTCTCACGAGGGGTCGATATATCAAGTGGGCGGAGCCAAAATATGGTGCATCGCCGGGACCGGATATCTATCCGGCACCCCGAAGAAGGCGTCCGAAGACTGGCCTTCGGAATGGTTCTACATGGAGGACGCCCCTCTGTCGGATCCAGTTCGGATCGGCCTCCCGGAGTTCAGCAATGCTCCCTTGAAGAAACGCCTGAGTTGGCGCCCGCGGAGCCCTCAACGGGAGGATGATGGGAGCGTCCATTATCTGATGGGCCGGATTAGGTTACTGGCCCACTCTGGATTGACCATGATTGGAATCATGGCCACGTGCATTATGCGAGGGGTGCAGCCGCTCCAATATAGGGGCCACCCTATGTGGGATTTCAATGGGGAAGATGACGCCACCCGTCATGGCCGCAGAGGGCCGGGCTCGGTAGCCGATCTGGTAAAGATCCTGTCCGGCTTGTACAAGGGTGAGGAGGAGGACTTCCTCCGCACGAGTCCATTGAATGGATTCTCCATGAATAACCCTCGGAGCTGGGTAAGTGGACGTTTATCTACCCGATCCATACTTCCAAAGTCAATTATTTTACTTTATGATTTCGACGCAGGAGCTGCGCCGGGACGTGGAGGGTATACAAAGCCTAACTCCACAGCCCGAGGATCCGGAATGATCCCTTGATCCGGCCTCCGAAGAGGATCCGAACATAAAGGTGGAGCTGATTGACGGGGTGTTCCACCAACTTAGCATGGACAATGCTCTAGTCACCATTACGGCTGACTACCCCGGTTTGTTTCCGGCCTCCTAGGTGACTACGACCGAGGTCTTGACACCATCATTTGATCCATGCTCAATTCTGACCATCCTATGCAGATGGTGCATCGCAGGAGGTGCCTTTAAGGCGGGAAGCCGAACCCGCGGCGGCTGACCAGCAAGGGTCAGTTCGGCCCAGCAGGCGGAAGAGGAGTGCGACGCGATCCGAAACGTCGCCGCAACGGTATGGTGCACCGCTGTTTTTAAGGGAAGGATCCCTAGGAGGTATATTAATGCTCATAACTTTTCCAGGAGAAAGAGCACTCGCCGGACAGTGTCCGGAGAGGTTGCCAATCAGGCCTCCGCCAGCCATGCTCCAATGCATGGTCCGGAAGGGGAGGCGAATACAAGGCATGAGCCAGATGCTCCTCCGACGGAGGATGCCGACAGGCTGTCCGCCACCCCGTCTGAGGTGGAGAGCGCCATGAATCACACGCGTCGCCGGACAGTTCTTCGTGACGCGTGTTTCTCCCTGGAGGCATTGAATGCCTTTGATGCGGGAGACGCGCACCTCTGTGCCGCTCAAGATGGTTTAACCAGAGGCACGGAGCAGTATGTGAAGGACATACGGGTAAGTAATTTTAATAGTTATATATGCCAGTAGCCCCCGAGACTTAAAATAGTTAAAATAACTGATTTAAGGATCATTTATTATGTAGGATCTTACGGAGAAGAATACCCACCTGTCCCAGGAGCTTCAAGAGTGCAAGGCCCAACTTGAGGCCGCACTGGCCGCCACAGGGGGAGCCACAGAGACCCCTGCTGGTAATACGTACTTCGAAAAGATAAGTAGTTAACAAAGTGCGGCGTGTGTGTAAATCTGACAATAATATTGCAGAGGGCGCCGGGCTAGATCCGGACAAGCAACAGCTACTGCGTCTGCTGAAGGCTAGCGAGAGGGTGCTTATGAAGGTGCAGCAGGAGAGGAACAAGCTCCAAGATGCCCACACCCAGCTAGGAGAAGAGCTGAAAAATGTTCGGGCCCAGCTGTTTGGCTCCGTGAAGGAGAATCAGCGGCTTCGTCGCGGCATTTATAGTAAGTGCTTGAGCAAATTCCTTTGAAAAGAAGAATTCGGCGAGGAAGTCGATTGACAGAAATGTGTCTTTAGGTGTGCTCACAGGTCGCCCTGCAGAGGAAATGCCCGGTTCAACGGGTGACCAACTTCCCGAGCTGGTGCAACTGTTCGAACGTGTTCGGCAGGCGATGAGTGGCGTCGTTCAGGCCTTATGGCCTTCCGTCTCCCTACCTGAGGGCCTTGGAGGGCTTGCTGAGAAGCTTCAGGGAGTACGGCGACGTCTCCGTCTGTGGAAGATATCGGCCTGCCGTGAAGGCGCCAGGGAGTCCTGGGCCATGGTGAAGACGCGGTACCCGAAGGCTGACCCAAACCACATGGACGAGGCCGGACATGTGGGGCCTGATGGGAAGGAGATCCCTGTGAGCTTGATGTACGGCCAAGTAGAGCTGGCCACGAAATATTCCCAACAGGACTGTAAATTAGACAGCCTGTTAGATGGGATTGAAGAGGAGTACAATCAGTCAGTTTGACGATGTAATTTTAAAATGACATATAGAATGCCTTCTAGCCGGATTGTAGATCGTTTGTCTTTGCTGACCTTTTCGCTTCAACCTCGGGAACCAATAGTCCGGAGTGTGTCCGAATACCCTTACGGTTATAAAAGAACCGGGGCGTGCATGGAGACAAGGCGTTGGGGTCATAATTGCTTTATCAGACAAGTGCCCAACTAGCTATGTTATATTACATGGTTAGTAAGAAACATCTTCCAGGGAGAATAGTTCCGTTAAGGGTTCCTTTCCCTGGGAGGCATGCCCTAAAGTGCATGTCCGGACTGCGAAAATAGCAGAAAAAGCATCCGGGGGCAGATAAATAAGTAATAAATCATTTTTCAAGTCATCGACCGAATATTCTCTTAAGAACGCTAGCTTTCGGCTTCACCCAGTCTGAGGTACACATCCGGCTGACCCGGCAGTAACAATCGCAGAGGTGCTCCCTTTACCTCCTAGCCGAACAATCGGGAACGTAGGGGTAAGCACAGGAGCCAGGCAACCCAGCTTGGCCAAAACTTAAGTCATATCGATGCATATAATGGTGAATAAAAGGTACATGCGAAAGTATAACGCATTTGTTGGGCATGAAGCCCGTATAAATAAGCTTCTGTTAAAGAAGCTCCCAGGTATAATGAGTGCTAGGAGCACATCAAGTATGTGCGAACAATGCGCAAATCAGCCTATAAAAGGTATTGAAAAAAAGGTGGGAAGAAGGAGGGGGACAAGAGATAGTGAAAATGTAAAAAGGTGGACGGAGGAGTGAGACGAACTCTAAGTCCGGCGTTAGGTGTAGAATCTTTGGAGATGGGCTGCGTTCCATGGGTTCGGCTCGAGTCGATTGTCAGATGCGTTACGTAGACGGTATGCTCCGCCGGTCAGGACTTGGTCGATGATGAAGGGACCTTCCCACTTGGGCTTAAGTTTGTCTTTTTTCTTGTCCGGCAGGCGTAGAACAAGTTCGCCAACATTGTAAGTTTTGTCCCGTACTTCTCTGCTTTGATATCTTCGAGTCTGCTGCTGATAGAATGCGGAATGAGCTTTTGCCACGTCCCGCTCCTCTTCTAAGGCGTCCAAACTATCCTGCCGATTCAACTCGGCTTCTCTTTCTTCGTACATGCGCACGCGAGGTGAGTCATGAATTATATCGCAGGGCAGAACTGCCTCTGCGCCGTACACCATAAAAAATGGTGTGAATCCGGTAGTGCGGTTTGGCGTGGTCCGCAGCCCCCAGAGTATGGAGTCGAGCTCCTCTACCCAGTGCGTGTTAGATTCCTTGAGGGACCGCACTAGTCTGGGTTTGATGTCGCTCATGATTAGACCATTTGCTCGCTCGACTTGACCGTTAGTTTGGGGGTGATAGACTGAAGCGTAGTCGAGCTTGATGCCCATGTTTTTGCACCAGAGTTTAACCTCGTCGACCATGAAATTCGTGCCGTTATTAGTGATGATGCTGTGGGGGACGCCAAAACGGTGTACTACCCCGGATATGAAGTCTATCACAGGTCCGGATTCTGCCGTTTTAACCGGCTTGGCCTATATCCATTTGGTGAATTTGTCCACCATGACCAATAAGTATTTGTGCTTGTGGGTTCCCCCTTTAAGGGGTCCAACCATGTCAAGCCCCCAGACCGCGAACGGCCAGGTGATGGGTATAGTTTTGAGGGAAGTGGGTGGCATGTGGCTCTGATTAGCAAAGAGCTGGCAACCGACGCATCGTTGAACTAAGTCCTGAGCATCTGCCCGGGCTGTCGGCCAATAAATCCTGTACGGAAGGCCTTGCCTACAAGGGCCCGGGCTGCAGCGTGGTGCCCGCCGAGTCCGGCGTGAATTTCAGCCAGGAGATTTCGCCCTTCCTCTTTGGAGATACACCTTTGAAGGACTCCGGTTGTGCTTTTCTTATAAAGTTCTCCCTCATGGACCTTGTAGGCTTTAGATCGCCGAACTATGCAGCGGGCCTCATTTTGGTCTTCGGGAAGTTCCTGCCTGATTAAGTAGGCTAGGAATGGTTCCGTCCACGGGGCTATTACTGCCATTATTTCGTGGGCTGATGGTGTTATTTCATTGGCTGAGCCGCCGATTGTGTCAGAATGGTCTGAGTTAGGTGATGCAGCTGGTTCCGGATTGTTATTTCCGGACTCCTCTTCCCATAATACGGATGGCTTAGAGAGCCGTTCCAGGAAGATGTTTGGAGGGATGGCATCGCGTTTTGCGCTGATGCGTGCCAACACGTCTGCTGCTTGGTTATTATCCCGGGCTACATGGTGGAATTCGAGTCCTTCGAACCGAGCTGACATTTTTAGGATGACGTTGTGGTAGGCTGCCATTTTCGGATCTTTGGCGTCAAAGTCTCCATCTACTTGGGATATTGCGAGGTTTGAATCCCCGCGCACCTCTAGGCATTGAATGCCCATGGAGATTGCCATCCGGAGGCCATGTAGAAGGGCCTCGTATTCGGCTGCATTGTTGGAGTCCATGTACATTATTTGAAGTACGTATTGGACTGTGTCTCCGGTCGGGGACGTCAAGACGACGCCAGCCCCCAAGCCAGCCAACATTTTGGATCCGTCGAAATGCATGATCCAATTGGAGTACGCGCCGTACTCTTTAGGGAGTTCGGCTTCGGTCCATTCGGCGACGAAGTCAGCCAGAACTTGCGACTTTATAGCTTGCCGTGGTTTGTAGGTTATGTCAAATGGTAAGAGCTCAATGACCCATTTTGCAATCCTGCCCGTTGCGTCGCGATTGTTTATAATATCGTTGAGAGGTACTTCGGAGGCCACCGTTATGGAACACTCTTGAAAGTAGTGTTGCAGCTTCCGGGATGCCATGAACACCGCATACGCTATCTTTTGATAATGTGGGTACCGGGACTTGCATGGAGTTAAGACAGTGGATACATAGTACACTGATTTTTGAAGAGGGAATCTGTGCCCTTCTGTTTCTCGTTCGACAACGAGTACCGCGCTGACAACTTGATGTGTTGCTGCGATATATAATAACATAGGTTCGCCCAGGTTGGGCACGGCCAGGACCGGATTTGTTGCCAGTATGGCCTTGATTTCTTCGAGTCCGTCCGTGGCAGCATCCCTCCATTCGAAGTGTTCGGTGCGCCGGAGGAGGCGATAGAGGGGCAGAGCCTTTTCTCCCAAACGGGAGATGAAGCGGCTTAGAGCCGCTACGCATCCAGTTAGTTTTTGTATTTGCTTGAGGTCTTTTGGGATATCCAATTGTGACAGAGCTCAGATCTTGGCTGGGTTTGCTTCAATTCCTCTACCGGATACAATGAAGCCCAAAAGCTTTCCGGCTGGTACTCCGAAGACACATTTTTCCGGGTTGAGCTTAATGTCATATGCTCGGAGGTTGTCGAATGTCACCCTCAAGTCATCTACTAGAATTTCGACGTGTTTGGTCTTGATGACCACATCGTCTACGTATGCCTCTACTGTTTTGCCTATCTGGGTAGCCAGACATGTCTGAATCATGCGCTGATATGTTGCGCCGGCGTTTTTGAGTCCGAAGGGCATTGTGTTGAAGCAGAATGGCCCATATGGAGTAATGAATGTCGTTGCGGCCTGGTCTTTTTCCGCCATCTTGATTTGATGGTATCCGCAGTATGCGTCGAGGAAGCACAATGAATCATGCCCTCTGGTAGCATCGATGATTTGGTCGATGCGAGGGAGAGGGAAAGGGTCCTTTGGACAGGCCTTGTTAAGGTCTTTGAAATCGACGCAAAGGCGCCAGGATTTGTCCTTTTTTGGTACCATTACTAGGTTGGCTAGCCAGTCCGGATGTTTTATATCTCTGATGAATCTGGCTTCTAAGAGTTTGGCTAGCTCCTCTCCCATTGCCTGTCTTTTGGGTTCGGAAAATTGCCGAAGAGCTTGTTTGACTGGCTTGAATCCTTTTAGGATATTTAGGCTGTGCTCTGCCAGCCTGCGTGGGATTATTGGCATGTCTGAAGGGTGCCAGGCAAAAATGTCCCAATTTTCTCAAAGGAACTCTCGTAGTGCGGCTTCTACATCAGGATTTAATTGTGCCCCAATGGAGGCTGTCTTTGTGGGGTCCGTTGGATGGACCTGAAATTTGACTATTTCGTCTGCTGGTTTAAAAGAGGTGGACTTGGACCTCTTATCGAGTATCACATCGTCCCTATCCACCGTGGAGCGCAGCGCAGTTAGTTCCTCTGCCGCTAGGGCTTCGGATAATGCCTCTAGGGCCAATGCAGCTGTCTTATTTTCAGCGCGGAGTGCTGTATCTGGATCACTGGCGAGAGTGATTATTCCATTGGGTCCGGGCATTTTGAGATTCATGTACCCGTAATGGGGTATAGCTTGGAAGATTGTGAATGCCTCTCGCCCTAACAAGGCGTGATATCCGCTGCCGAATGGGGCCACTTGGAACGTGACCTCTTCGGACCTGTAATTGTCCGGCGAGCCGAACACTACATCTAGTGTGATTTTTCCTATGCAGCGTACTTCTAGACTAGGGATTATTCCCCTGAAGGTTGTGCTGCTTCGCTCAATGCGGCTCCAGTCAATTTCCATTTTTTGAAGGGTTTCTTCGTAGATGAGGTTTAATCCGCTGCCGCCATCCATGAGTACCTTGGTAAGACGAAAGCCGTCCACTATCGGACTGAGGACCAATGCGGCTGGTGCTCTAGCTGTTCGGAATTTAGGTTCGTCACTGGCATTGAAGGTGATAGCCGTGTCACTCCATGGATTTGTTGTTGCTACTTGGTAGACTTCGGTGAGGCTGCGGATTGTTCGTTTCCGCATGTTATTTGATGCGAAAGTCTCGAAGACTTTTAATACCGTACTGGTACTGCTGGGCTGGTTGCCCGGGGCTAAAAAGCCTTCGCCACTTTTGGCCACCTGCCGTAATATCCAACATGCTCGAAGGCTATGTGTTGGAGTGGCGCCCTCCGTACTATGGATTTTGCAGGGTCCGTTGAGCCATCCCTCCAGTACGGTTCCGTACCCTTTAGGGGGTTTTTGCTTTTTGTTTTTTAACCCAGGTGCTTGAGTATGATGCACCCTTTTATTTCGGACTGGGGTTGTATTCAGGGCCGGATTGTCCCAAAACCTAGTTTCAGTTTTCCAGGCACTCTCCGTCACGCAGTATTTTTGTACAATGGTCGCTAGGTCGGCGAAGCATGTAACTTCGCGACGACTGATGGCGTTTATGATTCCCTTGTCCGTGCAATTGTTGCAGAAAATTGAAATCGCGCTTTCTTCACGACAGTCCTTTATCCTGTTCATAACCAGGAGGAATCTGGCCCAGTAATGATATACTGTTTCATCGGGCTCTTGCCGTATTTGAGATAGATCGCTTATGTTTGGGTGGGCGGGTGGAATTAAGTTTGGAACCCTGCCCGATCTGAGGCTCAAAGGCCAAGAAGCTTCCGGATTTGGAAGCTTGGTCTGTTGGATGCTTTCCAACAAATCTGGTCCGGTGCCTGACTTTAGGTTCAGCATTTGATTGGCGTCCGTCCCTCCGCGGGAATCCGGCATGGAGGGATCGGGAATCCGGACATAGTTGGTTTTTAACATAGAAGAAGAGTCACCGCATTGTTCCTCTACCACAACAACATGGTGGGTAACCTGGGGAGAGTTAATTTCTCTCAGATTGGTTTTAAGCCCAATCTGATTGTAGTCGGTAGCGACTCCCAGGGCGGCGATGCGATCCAAGAGCTCGTTTACGGAGGAGAGCACAATCGGATCTAGCTGCTCGGCAAATTCTAAGCTGACGTGAAGATCGCTTTTAATGACCTGAGAGGTCATTGTCGGAGCGGTGGCCGAACAGGCGGTCATAAGGAAACCGCCTAGCCGGATAGTCTGGCCGGCGGCCAAAGCTCCCTTGATGACGGTGCCGTCTTTAAAGACGGGAAAAGGCATCCTTCCTGATGGTGACGGCACAGAGGAACTCTCAATGAAAGCACCAATGTCGGTGTCAAAACCGGCGGATCTCGGGTAGGGGGTCCCGAACTGTGCGTCTAGGCGGATGGTAACAGGAGACAAGGGACACGATGTTTTACCCAGGTTCGGGCCCTCTTGATGGAGGTAAAACCCTACGTCCTGCTTGATTAATATTGATGATATGTGTTACAAGAGGGGATCTACCACGAGATCAAGGTGGCTAAACCCTAGAAGCTAGCCTATGGTATGATTGTTGTTCGTCCTATGGACTAAAGCCATCCGGTTTATATAGACACCAGAGAGGGCTAGGGTTACACAGAGTCGGTTACAATGGTAGGAGATCTACATATCCGTATCGCCAAGCTTGCCTTCCACGCCAAGGAAAGTCCCATCCGGACACGGGACGAAGTCTTCAATCTTGTATCTTCATAGTCTTGGAGTCCGGCCGATGATGGTAGTTCGGCTATCCGGACACCCCCTAGTCCAGGACTCCCTCACCACCATCTCAGCCTTCTCTGATGGCGTGTGTAACATCAAGATGAAAGAGGAGCTAGCAATCCATGAATACCTATGCATATCCCTGGAGCTGTTCAACTTGGCGACCAAGTGCGCCAGGGCTGAGGAAGGGCGCCTCTCCCTCCTTGAGCTTCCGGCTGCCGATCCAGAAGAGAAGAAGCCCAAGGTCAACGACATGAAGTGGAAGGGAGCAGTCATGCTCGCAGCAGAGCCAGACACCAAGCGAGGCAGGGATCAGCCTGAGTCATCCAAGGGTAGCCGGTACTGCATGTACCACGACCTCCATACCCACAACACCAAAGAATGCCAGGAGCTTAGGGCCGTACGAGATGGGCGTATCGGTCGACGCCCCAAGCACAACGATCGGTGCTATGGCCGAGGAGGATGAAGAGGTGGAGGACGATGGGAAGACCATGGCCCTCGCCAAGGGTGGCGTGACCGACCTCGCGAGGATCGTTGGCAGGACCAGTCTCGCGAGGGAGGTTGGAGGGATCAGCCCCATGAGGATCACCCGCACGGCAACGCAGGCCTCCCACCTCTGCCACCACCGCCAAGGAGGAATGAAGACCAGCATCAGGACGAGGGGGCCGGGGACTTCCAGGAGCCGCGCGCAATTGCTTGCATCCTGGGTGGCGCCCAGGCCCCGGCCTCACAGCGCATCTTCAAGCAGTTTGCTCGCGAGGTGAATGCAGTCCTCCCCAAGCTTGAGGCCACGCGTCCTCTTAGATGGTCTGCATGCGCTATCACGTTTAGCTCAGCGGATCAGCTCAAGTGCGCAGCAAGGGCCGGGGTCCTCCCAATGCTTTGTTCCTCAGTTATCAGTAATGTGCAAGTTACCAGGACCCTCATTGATAGCGGAGCAGGACTCAATGTCCTGTCCGTCAAGACACTCAACAATCTCCAAGTGCCATATGATCAGCTCCAGCCGACCAAGCCTTTCTCAGGAGTCACTGATGGTTCCACTGTTCCGATAGGGCAGGTTCGCCTTCCAGTCACCTTTGGGCAGCGCAACAACTACCGCACAGAGCTCATTGACTTTGACGTCACCCACATTCGCCGCCCATACAATGCCATCCTCGGGTACCCAGCCCTGGCCAAGTTCATGGTAGTGACTCACCATGGCTACAGTGTCCTCAAGATGCCAGGAAGTGGTGGAGTCATCACAGTACCTTGTGAGGAAAGGGATGCATTGTGTTCTCTTGAGCGTGCTTTCCAAGCCGCGGCAATCGAAGACCCAGATCACAGGAGCGGGAGACTTCCTGAGGCAGTCCCTCAGAAGAAGAAGGCTTCGCCTGGCCCAAGCCATCAGGCGGCGGGTACCTCCGGAGGCGTTGCGCCAGGATTCGCGCCCTTTCAGGGGGCGCCACCCTCTGTCGCATAGGAAGGCGCACCCGGCGCCCTCCTCGGGCAAGGCTCGGGGGCTCTTACTTGGAAAGCCACTGACCTTGCCAAGGTCACGAGGGAGGTGCTTGGGCACCACTTGGAGGCGTGCTTCAAGGCGCGTTTCCCTCGGGAAGGTATGAGGCAAGGAGGGCCAAACCCTCAGGAGTTCATCACGAGAAACACTCAGGAGCTACAGGAGTCAAGAGTCATGCGCGGCAGTCGCCGCCTACCCGCTGCAGCCCCCCATCCAGGCGAGGACGGCGTGCTGCGTGTCTGCATCGACGTGCCAGGGCTCAACCGAGCCGCATCTCAGGAGCGCCTCTGGCCTTCACGCATGGGGCGTTGCAAGGGTCCACCTCACAGCTACGTCCGCATGCCTTTCGGCCCGCCAAACGCGGTCGCCGCTCATCAGCACCTACTGAGGAGCATTCTGGAGGCTCAGGAGGCCAGGCATTGCGCAGTCCTGGCAGAGATGGAGATGGTCCTTAAAGAGCCGCCTACACCCCCGGAGCCTCCCGAGGCTCTGGGTCCTGGGGGCTCATAAGGATTGGCTTCCGCATCACGCGCCGTCAGCTACCTCAGCATCCCTTCAACTTCAACCATATCAGGTGACATCTTTCAAAGTTTCATTTTCAGCTGGGAGCGCCCACAAGGCTGCATCATTCCCAGGCCGCGTGGGTCCGTCCCTGTGGCATGTATCTGTTTTGCTCGTGTTCTTTGCTTACCTTGTTGGGGGCGCCTCTCGGGCTGCATTATCCCCAAGCAGCTCGGGCCTGACCCAGTGGTGGTTGCTTTTCCTGCATCTATCTAAATGGATTTGCTCCTTCATGCTTAACATGCTTGACCTAATCACCTGCTCGATTGACACCTACCTTTGGAGCCGCTCACTCTCGCACGACACTTGCGTACGGGTCCATCCCTGCAACACCGATAAATCTGAGTGGCCAAGCTCTGGCCGCGGCAGCCCCGCAAGGCGCCACCTCACCAGGCCCTCAGTGCCCCAGTCACTCCCTCGGAGTGACCAATGGTTGGCTGGCAACCGTAACAACGTACCTTGTTTCCCCTCTTGATTGGTATGCAGGACCCACTCCAGAAGTAACGCTGGGGACATCGCAAGCTCTCTCTCCCTCTCTCAGGCACGATCCGCTCGCGCATTAAAAGGGGGGCGCCTGAGCATCGCGACTCATGGGCTCTTACTGGCTCTCCAGCCCTCACCCCCTGGCCTTAATCCACGACATCGCGACCTGTCATACCAGCGGTGGCTGAGCTCGCTCGAGGGCCGGTACCTGAGGACGTAGAGCATGAAGGAAAGTGCGAGGGAGAGGGAAAAAGCTCATGAGGACCTAACCCAGCAACACCTCAGCTGCCGCCGTGCAGGCCCGACACTTTGTCGGAAACCACTCCAAACCTACAAGATAAATCATGCAAGACTGGATCGACTCAGCACTAAACCCTCGCCTACTGTGACTCTGTCACAGCAACGTTGCCTGCCTTTCTTGCCCAGCGGAGGTTGCTTGAGCGCCAAAGGGGACCTCCTGAGCATCATGACTCAGGGGCTCTTACTGGACCTTGGGCCGCTCACCTCCTGGCCTTGACCACGGCATCGCGACCTGGCATACCAGCGACGGCTGAAGCTTGCCTGGGGACCGGGACCTGTCGGCATAGAGCACCAAGCCCTCGTGAGGAAAGAAAGGGGGAACTGAGACGGGGCAGGACGCGCCACCCGCATCGTTTCATGATAAGGATGCACAATGCACAAAAACACGACAGGCGCATTACATACCCCCATGGGGTGTCATTTCGATTGCTCGCAGGGAACAAAAGGTGCTAAGGAGTGATAACTATGCGCGCCGCCGCAGGAGACACCATCATCAATAGTGGGTCAGTAGGCGCTGGCGCTAACCCCATCCAGATCAGCAGCGCCGACGGCCTGATGCAGCCGTGTCGCAAGCTCGGAGGCTCGTAGCTATCATCGCTCGTCTCCGGAGTCGCATGGAGCTTGGCGGAGTCGCTGGACCCTCCGATTCCTCCGCTGCTGCCCGAGGAGCTGCTGGAGAAGCGGTTGGCAGGCCTGGTCCTTGCCGCGCCGATGCTCTGGCCGCCTTCCTTGGGGAAGCATTCCAGCCGGCGTCCTTCCGCGTCGAAGACCTTGAAGAACATCAAGGAGGCGCCATCGTATTCAAGATGGATTACGAGGGCACCCCCCGTCCGGCAGACCCGTGCGATCTTGCCCCAGCCGCAGGTCAGGAAGATCTTGCCCGGGGCAACGACCTCAACGTCCGCCCCGGTCGCGAGGGTGTTGCAGTTGGTGTGCTGCAGCCAGAGCTCCCGAGCCCCCCTTGGCGGAATCTCGAAGGCGAAGGAGGGAGGAAGGCAAATCCAAGATCGAGGAGGCATGGCAGCGTGAAGCACAAGCCCGTGAGAGGAGCCCTCGGCGTGGACTCCAGGAGGAACGACGCGCACCGCCATAACTCGCCAGCATCGGCGGCGGCGCCGTTGGTGCCGCTCGGCGTCTTCTTCTCCAGGGCCCTAGATTTGGGCGTACAAGGGCAACGGAAACCCAGGCAGCGGCCGCTTGTGCCAGGGCGTCGACACCTCCTGCCAAGCACCCCCATCTCCGCGGCAGAGGACTGGCCGCTTCTTCGGCGGAAGCGGGTCAGGACCCTCTCGGGGGGCCTTTCCCTTCTCTTCTACGGAGAACCGGCGGATAGGCGCCATTGGCGTAAGGTGGAGCAAGGGAGAGAAAGAAGAAGAAAAGGAGTAGCAGGAAGGGATGGACTGGAAGGGCTCGCGCCGTTCCGTACTTATAGCCGGAGAAGGCCAACCACCGGCCTCCACGATCGCAGGTAATCATGACCCATTTTTGCATGCAGGGACTTGACAAGTCATGCAGTTGCCGAGGCATCGTGTGGAAGCAGGGACGCCCACGTCCAATCAATCGCCACGCGGCGCCCAAGGCCACAGGCTGTTGGGGGCCTGCGGCGCTTCGCACTTGCCCCTTCGCTTCCCTGCTAAGCCAAGTCCGGGCACACCTTGGGCCCGGGGGCTACTGTCGGTGTTCTGGGAATGGGGGTCCCCAGACTTGCCTGCCTGCGGCTTGCGGCATGGCTTAGGCGAAGGCCCGGTACAACCCAACTTCATCAGCTCAAGCTCAAGACCCTCGCGTGGGGCCAAGCCTCGTGGGGCGGACGGCAGAAAAGCTTCCTCAGGAGTAGCCTTGTCAAGCTGGCTCGTGAGAAGGCAGAGAGATCAAGGCAGGGGCACCTCGTGAGGTGCCCGTGACACAAGCCATGACGGTCGAGGCTAGGCGGGCGCTAGGCGGGCGTCGGCCTGTGCAATGTCCTTGTTTCCCCTTTGGTGCAAAGGGAGCAAGCACAGGCCAAGGCTACCATTTCGGTGCAACAAGACCCAAACCAGAGGAACGGCTGGAAAGAGGTCATCGTGGAGCCCAGGACGGTGTCATCGTTAGAGCCTTTGACAGGCGAGGACCGACTTTAGTCAGGATAAGTTATCATAACCGGTTTTCCAGGATATTATTTTCCCATAAAATGGCCCTTGTGCTCATCAGCCCCAGGATTACTGTTAGCTGATGAGACACCAACTTGATACAGAAACTCCAAGTAAAATACAAAATGTGTAGTACAAGACCATTTTGGCCTATGAGTACAACAAATGGTTTCTAGTGGTTGACGGCGGAAGCGGTTTGCGGTTCATTAGTATCTATGGGACTCCATTTCCCACGGGAACAACTGACCTTGATAACCCCCATCTTCGTGAGGCTACTATCATCATTGTGTAGGTTCCAGGGCTGTCATCGCAACGCTCCTCTCCATGCAAGAAATCTGGCCAAGACAATAGCCAGGGACAAGCCAGTGAGTACTTTGAATGTACTCGCAAACATTATGAACACATGTATAACATAATGAATGATAATCATGCTCAAAAATCTATCATGATCACAACGTTAGTCATGAAATAAAAATCCATGATGCACACAAGCAGGTTATTCATCTACAACATGAATATGCAATAAGGGAGTAGAAATAGAATGCACCGATCGGGTGTCTGAAGCGATGCCTCGAAAGGATAATAATATAAAGCATGCCTGAGTCGGGTGTCTGAGAGACACCACAAAAAGGGCTTATAAATAATTTCAATAACAAGCATGCCACAGTCGGGCGTCTGAGTGACACCACATAAAGGGCTTATAAATAATTTAAATAACAAGCATGCCATAGTCGGGCATCTGTGCGACACCACATAAAGGGCTTATAAATAATTTAAATGACAAGCATGCCACAGTCGGGTGTCTGAGCGACACCACATAAAGGGCTTATAAATAATTTAAATAACAAGCATGCCATAGTCGGGCGTCTGAGGACACCACATAAAGGGCTTATAAGAGAATAATCACAGTGAATATCCAGGAGGTAGAACCATCCCAAGGATACTCAATAATTCAAATAATGTAAATGGTTAGTCCTTAATAATAGTTATCATAATCATCATGAGTCATAGGTCATGATCCATGTTCTGGTTTAGCAATTTTTCCTCCGAAGACCGACACTAAGACCAACACTTAACCCATCCCAGACTGTGGTCCTTAATCATGGACACGGCTATTCGAATAGATATAATCTCTGCAGAGGGTGTACTCTTTACCCACGAGTAACGGATTCCTTTAGTCCATCGGGACTAATTCCGTCTACGGTCTTTTAATTGAAAACACACCTGACCGCACACACCATCCTAACTTACCGGTGTCTGGAATCACCCACGACACCCGTTAAGCAAAACTCTAAGTGGGGAGGCTACAACCTCGACTAGGATGGGATCACAAAATTTATAACACACGCAAACTAGGGGAGCTACCCCCTCGGCTCCAACCGGAAACACCCATGCCCCCGGACCAGGTGGCATGTCTACCGGATGCAGCCGGTATCTTCCACCATGGCCTCTCTGTATGGTGTGTGCTAGGAAGGGGTTGACAACTTACTGAACTGTACCCTACCTATGGCAGGGACAAGTGGTAGTACGAAACAAGTATGGGGGTTACTGGAATAAGACTCGATCTACGGTCGACTCAGGAGGTTAAGGCATTTCCTGCAGGATTAGTATAACAAATATATTTCACACCAGCAAACAGAATCACCACTCATCATACCTCACCATGCGTTATCGGACATAATTGTCTCAACGAATTATTAGAGACAAGTTCGTGTCTATAGAGACTTTCCCGGATTCCTCCCGATAGGCATGGAAGGCATACGAGGGTGATCACTATCCGAAGCATATCAAATTCCATCAGCAAGGAATCATCATTATGCACTCATGAATGTGATCATAACACCACATAGAATATTGAATACTTCGCGTCAAGGTGGTGTTGTATTTGCATCAAATGACGCACAACAAATATTATGTCGGGGTTCAGAATGCTTGCCTTCAAGAGTATGTAAGTGGGGTGCACTTTTTGAAAGTTGCTTCCTTCTTCAAAAGTCCTATTTTAAGAAAATTTAAATTAACCGATAGTTTCAAAACAGTACAAAAAGTTGTTTGTAAAAATTTCAAATAAATATGAAAATAAACTAGACAAAATTTGAGAAACAACAGAAAAAGAATCAAATCAATTGGACTTGTATTTAAAAAGTTATAGCCAGTCAAAGTTTAGTCAAAATTCTGTTTTTAATAAAAAAATCAGAAAAAGAAAAACGGTTCAGGGGCTTACGCTTTCGAGATAGAGAAGACGTACTTCTGTGTTTTACGTTTCCACTTAAACCACGTCGGCAGAGCTGGGGTCATTAGCGGGTGGGGCCGTCGGGTCCACTGGTCAGGTTTGACCAGTCGCCCGCGCCCTCCTTCCTTCTCTGGCCAAGCGGTGGCGGGGCTCCGGCGATTGCCGCCGATGAACGGCGGCTCCCCGCGGGATTCTGAGGGTGGGGATGGATCCGCTGGTCCAGGGCGGTCCTCCCAGTGGTCGATAGGCTGGCGGGGGTGGAGGGGGTCGCCGGCGGTTTTGGGTGGATCTGGGTCTCGAGCTATGGTGTCTCCTGATCAGGCTAGAGAGGTGGGGCGGCTCCGCACGGTTGAGGGTAGTCGGACAGTGGCGCCGGAAGAACTGGGGAGGCCCTGCTCGTGACGTACGGTACCAGAGCGTGGCGGCGGCCGAACTGGCCGGAGACGAGGCAGACGGCCTCCCTCCGTCGATTGCTGGCTATCGGAGCACTAGGGAGATGGCCTGAGGTCGCCTGGTGGTCTGGACGAGCTCGGGGGCTCCTTTTATAGGCGGTCGAGGTCGGTTCCCGCGGCTGCGGATAAGAACGCCGGTGAACCGCCGTTCTGTTGTTGGCAGGGCGATGTGGTGGCGACGGGTGCTAGTGGACGGCCTCGTGGATGAGCTCGAGCTGTTCTAGAGGGCAGATGGCGGGCAGCTGTGGCTTGGGCGGCGCTGCCATGGCAGGGGCGTGTTGCGGACGCCGGCGTGCCGCCAAGTGAGCTCTGACGGCGGCGTTGTAGGGCGCCAGGGGTGGCTTGGAGGGTTCTGGCGAGTGGACGAGAACGGGGCGTGGCCCTGCAGGCGAGCAAAGGCCAGGGGCAAGACGCGGCGGCTCGGTTGCGCGTGTGTGCAAAACCTGCGATCTGGGCGCGCCCAGAGCACGCACGCTACATGCTTGACAGGAAGACAGGGTGGCCTAGTGGTCATGGGTGAGGCTGGCAATTAACAGGTCTAGGTTAGAGGTGGCTAGGAGATTAGTGGACATGCTGGTTTGTCCAGAGGGGCAAGATCATAGTGCAAACATAAAACTATGCTAAAGCTGTCCATAAACACAAGGTGCTCGACAGAATGCCATGGGCATCTATGCATCTCTTCTGGTGGCCCAAATCTCCAGGTTGGGGTCTCTTTAGGTGCAAGTGATGATGGCAAGGCTATTTGGGCAAAACCAGAAACTTGTTAGTGCAAGATTTGCAAATCTTCAGTTCTGGACAGAAAATGAAGGGCATTATTGCATGGACCAAAAATACTCCAATGGGTCCAATCTCCAGGACTTAAGGGTTTGGTAGGCTGGTCTATAAGCAGGAGAAAAATCAAGGGCAATAGGGCAAGATAAAACATGGTTGCAGTACAAAACACCAAACTGGACCAGAATGAAGATGAGGATGATTTGCTTAAATTTTTTAAAGAACACCAATGGGTTTTTGTATATAGTTGAATTATACACTACTACTAACATCCCCCAATTTTTGTGGGATTTTTAATGGAATATTTAAATAGATTGTAGTGCAAATTACAAACAGGACCAGATTTGAAAACTTGAGGTAGGGCTCAAAATCTCCAAATGACTAAAAGAGATTTTTGCATAAAAGTGATGTGGGAACATCACATGACATCCCCAAATTTTGGTGGAAATTTTAAAGAAGTATTTTAAAGGGTTGTAGTGCAAATGGAACTCTAAAACTTATGAAAAATCATTTTTTAAAGAAATAAAGCTCAGGAAAAATAATTGTAGAAATAATTCCACTGATAAAAATAAATGGTCTTGGGAAGATATACAAGTCCAACAATATTTTTGAAAGGTTTCCACCTAGAAAGAAAAACTCAAAAATTCAGAGGGACCGAGTGGTCTGCAATTAAGAGATAAAATCAGAAAATAAAAATTTAATTTCCTGGCAAAATTTTAATTAATATATCAAGGTCCAAATTTTGGGGTGTTACAACACTACCCCCCTTAAGAAAAATCTCGTCCTCGAGATTTGCTAAGGGCTGCTTTGAAAGGAATTACTCCTACTATCTCAAAGTAATATCACAAAAATAATCCTCCTACCCAGGCTAAAATGTGGCTACAGTGAGTGGGCAATTAAGTGGTGTAAAACTACAGTGTGGAATACTGGCGTTGCGTGGAAAAATATATGGTTGGGGGAAAACGAGAAATTTCTACTTTTGGTTACAGTAAATTTAGAATAAATTTCTAAATTTCTAAAATACGCTGGTCGTACCCGAGGGCACAGTCCTCTTTCTGGCTGACAGATGGACCCGGGGCTCACTGTCAGTCTCTTCTTTTACCTCTGGCTCTCTCTTTTTCCTCTCTCTCGCGCGCTTTCCCGTGCTTTTCCACCGGCGACGTCTAGAGCATAGAGTATCTAGGCCGTACTGCGGTAGTGCGTGGCGTGCTAGCTGCTAGTGCAGCGTGCACTCACCTCGCGGGCCAGTGCACTGTCGGCACTGCTCGTGGATTCGCCTCCGAACACCGGTGATCGAGCGACGAGAGGCGCTGGTGGACTTCGCCCACCGTACACTGATCTCGAGCTATAAAATGTCCGAGGTGCTCCTTTCTTCTTCCCCACGCCTGGCCTCGCTTCTCCTTCTCCTTCCTTCTCCATTTCTGTTTGCGGGAGCTTGAAATGAGGCTCTAATGGCGGAGGTGATGCCGGACTGGTACATGATCCTGATGTGCGGAGGGTTGGCGGCATTGCTGGGGTTCTCCGTGCTCTTGTGCGTGATGATCCTCGATGATCGTCGTGATGCTGCCTCTCGAGTGTTAGCTCTCCGCAGTGGTGGTGATCATGAGGATTAAGTGCGGTGTCGGGTGCTAACTGTTGTCAGTGTGCTGGAGGCAACTTGCACCTAAATAATTACCCACAAATCTCTCCTTCAGAGACTGTGGTGTGATAGGGAGGTGATCAGTTAGGTGCAAAATGTGCACATGGATTTGCAATTAGTGCACGTGGTCGAGTGGTTGTGGTTGTGCGTCTGCTGTCGTGGTGCCGCGTGAATAAAAATCTATGTCGTGAAGAGATATACGCTACAACAACTCAGGGAAAAATCTTACTTCAGAATTTACCGAGAGTGAAAATATTTAATCAAAATTAACAGCAGTAAAAACTACTCACATTAATTGAAACCAAATGTTTAATTCATCGCACAAATTTAGGATACCACGCATAAGTTGCAACACATAAATAAATGTTGGGACAATAAACATAGCAGTGACGTCTACAACAAAAACGGTAAATAGACAGGGTCCTGAGGAAACATCTCTGGTACTGGGGCACACTCCTCTTCTATCGGGGGAAGTGGGTTGACTAGTCGAAGAACGCGTCTCTCTTGGTCGGGCCTTAGTGGTCTGCCGATGGCGATCTAAAGATTTAAATCAGCAAGGCTCTAGAGATAACCCATTACTCGTTGGGTCAAACGCTCTTGAGCGATGACATACTGGGCAAGGTTGGCCAGTACTGGGTCTCTCTCAATTCGTCCACTGGGAAAATATGCTACTTCTCCGAGTGCTGCACGACTTGGGAAGTAATAATACCCTCGTTCGTTGGCATAGGGTACCGCGAATCGAAGGCGAGCAAGCGCTTCGTACGCAATAGCTTCTATGGCCATTTGCGGAGTCGGCATAGATTTCCCCATGAAGGAGACTTCCGTTGGGTCTTGGTTTGGGTTTGCAGGAGGGATGTGCACCACTGCCCAATATTTCGAGGTGGATGGGGTGATCCTCTATTTGATTAACTCATACTGGGGTGGATGGGTAGAACTCATGGTACTGTAGGTAAAGTCCCACAATATTTTAACAAAACTACCTGGGGTTGCATCTGGAGTTCTCAGATAAATACTAGGGCTTGGCATGGCAAAGAAATGGCTGTGAGAGTTGTGCACAAGGTGAGGGATACTTGGTAAGGTCACGAGGTGGCCTTTTAATTATATAGCATTGGGGCTGGGTTATTGATTACAGTGTGGGGCAACTAGTTTTTCGAATCTGCTCTATGGGGTCGGGGTCAATGCCACAAATACACATATCTCACAAAAGTGATGTATTACTGTGGGTGTCGTTGGGGTGGTTTTTGGTAGCTATGCCTGGGATTAAAAATGCAACTGTACACCAACATACTTATGCATGGCTACTATTTAAAACAGGAGCGCACAAGCAGACAACATTTAATTATGGCAATACAAGATCACACAATTACAGGGCGTGGACATACTAAGACTCGGTACTACTCGAGTGACTTAGTCTACCTCGTTAATATCTAAGCGGGCATGCCTTGTGGACGTCGAGGCTTCTCCACGGGTTTCACCATCGGGGTTAGCTGGATGGAGTTGAGGGGATGCAGGGACGGGGTAGCGATGATGACCATCTTGGGGGTTGTTGGCCACAATCCCGTTGGGGCGTGTTCCCAAAAGGCGACGAAGCACTTCTAGGGACACCAAAGCATTTTGGTCGATGGCTAGGGCAGACCTCAAGGACTCGATCGGTTTTCTGAGCAGCACAACTGGGTTGTCGGCGTTGGGCTCATCTTCTCCTCTTGCAGGGGTTCGGCGAACCAGTTCTCCACGGGCTGCGATCAGATCAAGGGTGATTTGATCGAACAGTTCCTCTAGTGCACTTACATAGCGCACCAGATGTAACAATGCAGTATCCATCTCATGATCTTTGTTGGCAACCTGGGGTGGCCTACCATACCCGTCACGACTGGGGTAGTAGTAGAACGAGCGACAGTTAACTGTGGGTGACAAGTGCCGGAGTTGAACTATAGCCTCTCGAGCAGCTAGTTGGATGGCTTGTGGCTCAAAGGAAGTTATCCTTCCGGTGAACCTGTAGGGGCGTTCTGGTGATAGACCCCTACCATAGATGTGCATAGTGGCCCAGAATTGACGGCTCTCACCGCTCATGGGCCCTTGGTACACAACATATTCTGGGGGCTCTTCTAATGCAAAGGCACGGCGGGTGAGGTTTGCTAGCACGGTCACAAAACCTCTAAGGTTGGTTGCTGTGGTCTCATTGTGCACAATGGGGCCAAGCATTATAGCTCGGTTTGGGGAAGAGGCTGTGTTGTGCTGGGTTGAATCTAGAGTGCCCTTTTTATAGAAAAAGGGGATGGAGTCTTCCTTCGCACGCTTGCGAAAGAGACTATTTAGGTGTCGGTCACTGGCGCGTGATCGACAGGCTAGGCTGATAGGTTGGGCACCGACTGCCAAAAGGTGTCGGGGTCACTATGTGGCTATCTTACACGAGAAGCTTGGCTGGGTTTAGGTTAAGGTCTGGTGGATTGGTTAATCTAGGTTTATTAGCCTGGCCAAGATAGGGTTAGCCAATGGTCAGCCTGGCTCTGATACCAAGGTTCTCAGGACCGGTTTTCCAGGATATTAATTTCCCAAAAAATGGCCCTTGTGCTCACCAGCCCCAGGATTACTGTTAGCTGACGAGACACCAACTTGATACAGAAAATCCAAGCAAAATACGAAATGTGTAGTACAAGACCATTTTGGCCTATGAGTACAACAAATGGTTTCTAGTGGTTGATGGCGAAAGCGATTTGCGGTTCATCAGCGTCTATGGGACTCCATTTCCCACAGGAACAGCTGACCTGGATAACTCCCATCTTCGCGAGGCTGCTATCATCATTGCGTAGGTTCCGGGGCTGTCATCGCAACGCTCCTCTCCATGTAAGAAATCTGGCCAAGACAATAGCCAGGGACAAGCCAGTGAGTACTTTGAATGTACTCGCAAACATTATGAACACAGGTATAACATAATGAATGATAATCATGCTCTGAAATCTTTCATGATCACAACGTTACTCACGAAATAAAAATCCATGATGCCCGCAAGCAGGTTATTCATCTACAACATGAATATGCAATAAGGGAGTACAAATAGAATGCACCGATCGGGTGTCTGAAGCGATGCCTCGAAAGGATAATAATATAAAGCATGCCTCAGTCAGGCGTCTGAGCGACACAACAAAAAGGGCTTATAAATAATTTAAATAACAAGCATGCCACAGTCGGGCGTCTGAGCGACACCACGTAAAGGGCTTATAAATAATTTAAATAACAAGCATGCCACAGTCGGGCGTCTGTGCCACACCACATAAAGGGCTTATAAATAATTTAAATGACAAGCATGCCACAGTCGGGCGTCTGAGCGACACCACATAAAGGGCTTATAAATAATTTAAATAACAAGCATGCCACAGTCGGGCGTCTGAGGACACCACATAAAGGGCTTATAAGAGAATAATCATAGTGAATATCCAGGAGGTAGAACTGTCCCAGGGATACTCAATAATTCAAATAATGTAAATGGTTAGTCCTTAATAATAGTAATCATAATCATCATGAGTCACAGGTCATGATCCATGTTCTGGTTTAGCAATTTTTCCTTCGAAGACCGACACTAAGACCAACACTTGACCCATCCCAGACTGTGGTCCTTAACCATGGACACGGCTATTCGAATAGATATAATCCCTGCAGAGCGTGTACTCTTTACCCACGAGTAACAGATTCCTTTAGTCCATCGGGACTAATTTCGTCTACAGTCTTTTAATTGAAAACACACCTGACCGCACACACTAGCCTAACTTACCGGTGTCTAGAATCACCCACGACACCCGTTAAGCAAAACTCTAAGTGGGGAGGCTACAACCTCGACTAGCATGGGATCATAAAATTTATAAAACGCGCAAACTAGGGGAGCTACCCCCTCGGCTCCAACCGGAAACACCCGTGCCCCCAGACCAGGTGGCATGTCTACCGGATGCAGTCGGTATTTTCCACCATGGCCTCTCTGTATGGTGTGTGCTAGGAAGGGGTTGACAACTTACTAAACCGTACCCTACCTATGGCAGGGACAAGTGGTAGTACGAAACAAGTATGGGGGTTACTGGAACAAGACTCGATCTATGGTCGACTCAGGAGGTTAAGGCATTCCCTGCAGGATTAGTATAAGAAATATATTTCACACCAGCAAACAGAATCACCACTCATCATACCTCACCATGCATTATCAAACATAATCGTCTCAACGAATTATTAGAGACAAGTTCGTGTCTATAGAGACTTTCCCGGATTCCTCCCGATAGGCATGGAAGGCATATGAGGGTGATCACTATCCGAAGCATATCAAATTCCATCAGCAAGGAATCATCATTATGCACTCATGAATGTGATCATAACACCACATAAAATATTGAATACTTCGCGTCAAGGTGGTGTTGTATTTGCATCAAATGACGCACAACAAATATTATGCCGGGGTTCAGAATGCTTGCCTTCAAGAGTATGTAAGTGGGTTGCACTTTTTGAAAGTTGCTTCCTTCTTCAAAAGTCCTATTTTAAGAAAATTTAAATTAACCCATAGTTTCAAAACAGTACAAAAAGTTGTTTGTAAAATTTTCAAATAAATATGAAAATAAACTAGACAAAATTTGAGAAACAACAGAAAAAGAATCAAATCGATTGGACTTATATTCAAAAAGTTATAGCCAGTCAAAGTTTAGTCAAAATTCTATTTTTAATAAAAAATCAGAAAAAGAAAAATGGTTCGGGGGCTTACGCTTTTGAGACAGAGAAGACGTACTCCTATGTTTTACGTTTCCATTTAAAACAGGTCGGCAGAGCTGGGGTCACTGGCAGGTGGGGCCGTCGGGTCCACTGGTCAGGTTTGACCAGTCGCCCGCGCCCTCCTTCCTTCTCTGGCCGAGCGGTGGCAGGGCTCCGGCGATTGCCGCCGACGAACGGTGGCTCCCCGTGGGATTCTGAGGGTGAGGATGGATCCGCTGGTCCAGGGCGGTCCTCCCAGTGGTCGATAGGTTGGCGGGGGTGGAGGGGGTCGCCGGCGGCGAGCTCCACGGCGGACGATGGTTTCAGGTGGATCGGGGTCTCGAGCTATGGTGGCGCCTGATCGGGCTAGAGAGGTGGGGCGGCTCCGCACGGTTGAGGGTAGTCGGACGGTGGCGCCGGAAGAACTGGGGAGGCCCTGCTTGCGACGTACGGTACCGGAGCGTGGCGGCGGCTGAACTGGCCGGAGACGACGCAGACGGCCTCCCTCCGTCGATTGCTAGCTATGGGAGCACTAGGGAGATGGCCTGAGGCCGCCTGAGGGTCTAGACGAGCTCGGGGGCTCCTTTTATAGGCGGTCGAGGTTGGTTCCCACGACTGCGGATAAGAACACCAGCGAACCGCTGTTTTGTTGCTGGCAGGGCGACGTGGTGGCGACGGGTGCTAGCGGACGGGCTCGTGGATGAGCTCAGCTGTTCCAGGGGCAGCTGGCGGGCGGCTGTGGCTTGGGCGACGCTGCCATGGCAGGGGCGTGTTGCAGACACCGGCGTGCCACCAAGTGAGCTCTGACGGCGGCGCTGTAGGGGCGCCAGGGGTGGCTTGGAGGGTTCTGGCGAGTGGACGAGAATGAGGCGTGGCCCTGCGGGCGAGCAAAGGCCAGGGGCAAGACGCGGCGGCTCGGTTGTGCGCGTGTGCAAAACGTGTGCTCTGGGCGCGCCCAGAGCACGCATGCTACATGCTCGACAGAAAGCCAGGGTGGCCTAGAGGTCTTGGGTGAGGCTGGCAATTAACAGGTCTAGGTTAGAGGTGGCTAGGAGATTAGTGGACATGTTGGTTTGTCCAGAGGGGCAAGATCACAGTGCAAGCATAAAACTATGCCAAAGCTATCCATGAACACAAGGTGCTCGACAGAATTCCATGGGCATCTATGCATCTCTTCTGGTGGCCCAAATCTCTAGGTTAGGGTCTCTTTAGGTGCAAGTGATGATGGCAAGGCTATTTGGGCAAAACCAGAAACTTGTTAGTGCAAGATTTGCAAATCTTCAGTTCTGGACAGAAAATGAAGGGCATTATTGCATGGACCAAAAATACTCCAATGGGTCCAATCTCCTGGACTTAAGGGTTTGGTAGGCTGGTCTATAAGGAGGAGCAAATCAAGGGCAATAGGGCAAGATAAAACATGGTTGCAGTACAAAACACCAAACTGGACCAGAATGAAATTGAGGATGATTTTCTCAAATTTTTCAAAGAACACCAATGGGTTTTTGCATATAGTTGAATTATACACTACTACTAACATCCCCCAATTTTGGTGGGATTTTTAGAGGAATATTTACATAGATTGTAGTGCAAATTACAAACTGGACCATATTTGAAAACTTGATGTAGGGCTCAAAATCTCCAAATGACTAAAAGAGATTTTTGCATAAAAGTGATGTGGGAACATCACATGACATTCCCAAATTTTGGTGGAAATTTTAAAGAAGTATTTGAAAGGGTTGTAGTGCAAATGGAACTCTAAAACTTATTAAAAATAATTTTTTAAAGAAATAAAGCTCAGGAAAAATAATTGTAGAAATAATTCCATTGATAAAAAGAAATGGTCTTCGGAAGATATACAAGTCCAACAATATTTTTGAAAGGTTTCCACCTAGAAGGAAAAACTCAAAAATCTAGAGGGACGGAGTGGTCTGGAATTAAGAGATAAAACCAGAAAATAAAAATTTAATTTCCTGACAAAATTTTAATTAATAAATCAAGGTCAAAATTTTGGGGTGTTACATAAGTGTACTAGATGTTCCCCTTCAAAATGGCCAATTGTTGGCGCCCTTCCCTCTCAATATTTGGGAAGAGGCCCAGGGCCTCCCTCTATAAATAGGACTAGCCACCACAGTGGGAAGGCATCGAGAGATCCGATAAGTATCTAGAGATCCGATAGGCATCCAAGAGGCGACTGAACAAACCCAAGCAGTTCATCGCACCAGCTCAGGAACAGCCCCTCAAGAGGTTGTTCTCCTTTTGTATTGTTCATCATCAGCCCCTGAGGCAATCCACACACCACAAACTAGAGTAGGGTATTACACCACAATGGTGGCCCGAACTAGTATAAACCTTGCATCCCTTGCGTTGTTCTTCGTGTAGTCTAGATCCTTTGCAAGGCGACGAGACGCGAGCTGGTAGGGGAAATATCTTCACGCGCACCCCAGAGTTCAAACCTCAAGGGTCTGCCGGAACCCGAAATTCGACAACCCTCACCGTGGGGCCGGCTGGAGAGGCGAGCCGCCCTGCTGGGTACCTTGAGCCTGCATGTCTGCTGCCCCTCCTTCGCGAGCTCTCCTGGGGCACAGCCAGCTAGCCCCGCACTCCTCCCCTGATTGTGGGTGGCGATTGGCTGAGGTCGATCCTGGGCTCCACCTCAGGGGATGGACCGGTGATAACCCACAAGTGTAGGGGATAATTATAGCCTCTTTCGATAAGTAAGAGTGTCGAACCCAACGAAGAGCTAAAGGTAGAACAAATACCCTCTCAAGTCCTATCTGCCACTGATACGACTCTATGCACGCTTAGTGTTCGCTTTACCTAGAACTAGTATGAAGCTAGAAGTACTTTGTAGGTGTGATAGGATAGGTTTGCAAGATAATAAAGAACATGTAAATAAAAAGTAGGGGCTGTTTAGATAAACATGCAATAAAGTAAATATAGCGAGTGTGTAAAAGTGGTGGTAGGAGTTGTGAAATTGTCCCTAAGCAATTGACTACTTTACTAGACCGGTAACCACTATTGCAATTCTATTTGAGGGATAGGCATAAGCTAACATACTTTCTCTACTTGGATCATATGCACTTATGATTGGAACTCTAGCAAGCATCCGCAACTACTAAAGATTCATTAAGGTAGAACCCAACCATAGAATTAAAGCATCAAGTCCCCTTTATCCCATACGCAACAATCCCCTTACTCGGGTTTGTGTTTCAGTCACTCACGCAACCCACTATAAGCGAATCATGAAGGCATTGAAACACCCTACAGCGGAAATCCCTCACGCTTGCGCGACACGGACGGCACCATAGGGCAGCACCAATAATAAAACATGCAACTCAAACCAATCATAGCAATTCATCAATCACCGATAGGACAATGAAAATCTACTCAGACATCATAGGATGACAACACATCATAGGATAATAATATGAAGCATAAAGCACCATGTTCAAGTAGAGGGTACAGCGGGATGCGGGAGAGTGGACCGCTGGATATAGATGGGGGAAGGTGATGGAGATGTTGGTGAAGATGGCGGAGGTGTTGATGAAGATCGCGATGATGATGATGGCCCCCGGCAGCGCTCCGGCGGCACTGGAAGCAAGGGGGAGAGAGGCCCGTTCTTCTTCTTCTTCTTCCTTGACCTCCTCCCTAGATGGGAGAAGGATTTACCCTCTGGTCCTTGGCTCCCATGGCTTGGGAGGGGCGAGAGCCCCTCCGAGATTGGATCCATCTCTCTGTTTCTGCGTTCTGTGTTTCTTCCCCTTCACCGTTTCCTTTATATCTGGAGATCCGTAACTCCGATTGGACTGAAAACTTCTCCCAGTTTTTTCTTGTAAAATTAGCTTTCTTGCGGCAAAAGAAGGGCAATAAACGCCTTACGGGTGGCCCACGAGAGTCCAGAGCGCCCCCCTATCTTGTGGCCACCCCGGACACCGTTTCGCGTTGATTCTTCCTCCGAAAAATCCCAAATATTCCAAAATAATTCTCCGTCCATTTTTATCCCATTTGGATTCCGTTTGATATTGGTTTTCTATGAAACATAAAACATGCAACAGACAGGAACTGGCACTGGGCACTGGATCAATATGTTAGCCCCAAAAATAATATAAAAAGTTGCCAAAAGTGTATGAAAGTTGGAGAATATTGGCATGGAACAATCAAAAATTATAGATACGACGGAGACGTATCAACATCCCCAAGCTTAATTCCTACTCGTCCTCGAGTAGGTAAATGATAAAAAAGATAATTTTTGATGTGCAATGCTACCTAGCATAATCTTGATCATATGTCTAATCATGGCATGAATATTAAGACACGTGTGATTCAAAGCAATAGTCTATCATTTGACATAAAAAACAACAATACTTCGAGCGTACCAATAAAGAAATCATGTCTTTTCAAAACAACAAGGCCAAAGCAAGCTTATCCCTACAAAATCATATAGTTTGGCCATGCTTCATTTTCATCACACAAAAATGCTCCCATCATGCACAGCCCCCATGACGAGCCGAGCAATTGGTTCATACTTTTTAAGGCGCTTCAGCTTTTTCAACCCTCACGCAATACATGAGCACAAGCTATGGATATAGCACTATAGGTGGAATAGAATATAATGATGGAGGTTATGTGGAGAAGACAAAAAGGGAGAAAGTCTCACATCGACGCGGCTAATCAACGGGCTATGGAGATGCCCATCAATTGATGTCAATGTGAGGAGTAGGGATTGCCATGCAACGGATGCACTAAGAGCTATAAATGTATGAAAGCTCAACAAAAGAAACTAAGTGGGTGTGCATCCAACTTGCTTGCTCATGAAGACCTAGGGCATTTGAGGAAGCCCATCGTTGGAATATACAAGCCAAGTTCTATAATGAAAATTCCCACTAGTATATGAAAGTGACAACATAGGAGACAATCTAGATGAAGAACATGGTGCTACTTTGAAGCACAAGTGTGGAAAAAGGATAGTAACATTGACCCTTTTATTTTCCTTTTTTTCTTTTTTTTCTTTTTTTTCCGGTGGGCTTCTTTGGCCCCCTTTTTATTTAGGCTTCTTTGGTCTTTCCTTTTTTTCTTCTTTTTTTCATGGGGCAATGCTCTATAATGATGATCATCACACTTTTATTTACTTACAACCCAATATTACAACTCGATGCTAGAACAAAGATATGACTCTATATGAATGCTTCCGGCGGTGTACCAGGATGTGCAATGATCTAGCGTAGCAATGACATCAACATCATGCTAGCTGTCTTACGATCATGCAAAGCAATATGACAATGAATGCTCAAGTCATGTATATGATGATGATGGAAGTTGCATGGCAATATATCTCGGAATGGCTATGGAAATGCCATAATAGGTAGGTATGGTGGCTGTTTTGAGGAAGATATAATGAGGCTTATGTGTGATAGAGCATATCGTATCATGGGGTTTGGATACACCGGCGAAGTTTGCACCAACTCTCGAGGTGAGAAAGGGCAATGCACGGTACCAAAGAGGCTAGCAATGATGGAAAGGTAAAAGTGCGTATAATCCATGGACTCACATTAGTCATAAAGAACTCATATACTTATTGAAAAAGTTTATTAGCCCTCGAAGCAAAGTACTACTATGCATGCCCCTAGGGGGATAGATTGGTAGGAAAAGACCATCGCTCGTCCCTGACTGCCACTCATGAGGAAGACAATCAAAGAAACACCCCATGCTTCAAATTTGTCACACAACGGTTACCATACGTGCATGCTATGGGACTTGCAAACCTCAACACAAGTGTCTCTACAACCCACAACCACCCACTAGCATGACTCTAATATCACCATCTTTATATCGCAAAACTATTGCAAGGAATCAAACATATCATATTCAGCGATCTACAAGTTTATGTAGGATTTTATGACTAACCATGTGAATGACCAATTCCTGCCATCTCTCTAAATTGATATAAGTGAAGCAAGAGAGTTTAATTCTTTCTACAAAAGATATGCCCCCGCTCTAACAAATATAAGTGAAGCAAAAGAGCATTCTACAAATGGCGGTTTTCTATGTGAAGAGAAACAGGCAATCCAAACTTCAAATGATATAAGTGAAGCACGTGAAGCATTCTATAAAGCCACACTCAAAAGATTTAAGTGAAGTGCAATGAGCATTCTATAAATCAACCAAGGACTATCTCATACCAGCATGGTGCATAAAAGAAAAGTGAAAACTAAATGCAAAAGACGCTCCAAGACTTGCACATAATGCATGAACGAAACGAATTCGAAAACATACTGATACTTGTTGCAGAAAGAGGGCATGCCTTCCGGGGCATCCCCAAGCTTAGACGCTTGAGTCTCCTTGAATATTTACTTGGGGTGCCTCGGGCATCCCCAAGCTTGAGCTCTTGCCTCTCTTCCTTTTCCTCATATCGAGACATCCTCGATTAGACACTACATCCACACAAAACTTCAACAGAAAACTCGGTATGATCCGTTAGTATAATAAAGCAAATCACCACTCTAAGTACTGTTGCAAACCAATTCATATTTTGTTTTTGCATTGTGTCTACTGTAATATAACTTTTCCATGGCTTAATCCACTAATATAAATTGATAGATTCATCAAAACAAGCAAACTATGCATCAAAAACAGAATCTGTCAAAAACAGAACAGTCTATAGCAATCTGAACAATCACCATACTTCTGGTACCCCAAACATTCTACCAAAATTAGTAAAAATAAACAATTTGTACAGAAATACAGTGCAAAAGGAATCAGAACCAATTGACGTTCCAGTTAAAAATGTAAAATTGCGCACTACAGCCAAACTTTCTGTCCTGCACCGTACAAACCAACAAGCATTGTAAACATCCTAAAGGCAAACCTTGGAACATTATTTTTATAATACAATGGAATTGTACAAGGGGATAATTATTTTTGATGGAAAGTTTCTGTAATCAAGATTCACAAAGTTTCCGTGAGCATGAACAAAGTTCAAGGAGCTCTCCCACTTCAACAATGCTTGTGTTTCTCACTTTCACTTTCCTTTTGAAAAGTTTTTAGGTTCCCCTCTTTTATGTTTTTAAACTATATAAAAGCACTCAACAGAAATAAATTACTCTCTAAAACTTCCGGCTTGTCTCCCTGGCAGCGCTTTCTTTAAAGCCATTAAGCTAGGCATATAGTGCTCAAGTAATGAATCCACCCGGATCCCAAGGTATATCAAAGCCAATTTTAATTAACAATGATTTGTAATTTAGTAGGGAGCACAAAGTAACATATATCAAGCAATGATGAAGTATAAATCTTTTCCTATGCATCGGCATGTCATAAAAGAACAATTCATGCACACCAAATAAAGGCCAATGCATAGTATAAGCAATTTCTTGCAATTTCATAGTATGGGAAACATAAAGAGGCGGAGATAAAGTTCCTCTCTCATAATAATTGCAAGTAGGAGCAGCAAGTACATGCATATTATATCTATCAAAATCATCATGTGTAGTAATAAAACGCAACCCATCAATATAATCCTTAATAAGCACAAACTTCTCCGCTATAGCATAGTCGGGAGAATTCAAAAAGATAATAGGACTATCATGCGTGGGTGCAATAGCAACAATTAAATGTTTAACATAAGGAACTATAGCAAGTTGATCTCCATAAGCATAATTCATATTGGCATCTTGGCCACAAGCATAGCAAGCATCATCAAAAAGGATATTTCAAGAGAATCAATGGGATCATAACAATCATCATAGCAATAATCATAGTAATCATCATAGCAATCATCCTTCGGTAAGCACGAAGGGAAATTAAACAATGTATGAGTTGAAGAGTTACTCTCATTAGAAGGTGGGCACGGGTAGCTAATCCGCTCTTCCTCCTTTTGTTCTTCGCTCTCCTCATCATCTTTTTCATCGAGCTCACAGTTTCATCAATTTCTTCTTCCGTAGCTTCCTGCAAAATATTAGTCTCTTCTTGGACAGCGGAGAATTTCTCAATATATGGTTTAACATAGGCATTGGAAGCATAATTATCATAACAATATTCAAGTATGGCAAAACTTTCAAATTTGTAAAGAGTAGCATCATACTTTTCAATCAAAGAAGCAATTTCAAAAGCACCCTTAAAAGCAACAAATTCTTCAATTTGTTGAACATCATAGTAATTATAAACACCCTTAGCATACAAAGATACGGTTCCATTATCAATAAACTCACATTGGTAGGGAAGGTGTTTCTTAGGGTTTTTAGAACAACAAGTAACATCATATATTTCACATAAATTCCAAGCATAGCATCACAAACATTGAATTTGATCCCATAATAGTTTCCCTTTTTAAGATATACGGTGTCGCACATAACAAGCATGCTCATCTAAAGATTTGCCCTCAACTAAGCTAGTTGGGGTTTCAGCACGAGCACAAAGTGATCGAAGATGATCCAAATAAAAAGCTTCAGTAGTGTGATAGATTTTGAGTGGTTCTTCAAACATTGGAGCAGTAGGTAAAACTATTTTTTTGGTATTTTGCGTTTCATACCCATAACTAAAGATAGAAAACAACTAAGAACAGAAAATAAAAATTACTTAGTGATAAAGCAAACAATCACACACGAGAATATTCACCCCACGCTATGACTCCCCGGCAACGGCGCCAGAAAAAGGTCTTGATAACCCACAAGTGTAGGGGATAATTATAGCCTCTTTCTATAAGTAAGAGTGTCGAACCCAACGAGGAGCTAAAGGTAGAACAAATACCCTCTCAAGTCCTATCTGCCACTGATACGACTCTACGCACGCTTAGTGTTCGCTTTACCTAGAACTAGTATGAAACTAGAAGTACTTTGTAGGTGTGACAGGATAGGTTTGCAAGATAATAAAGCATGTAAATAAAAAGTAGGGGCTGTTTAGATAAAGATGCAATAAAGTAAAAATAGCGAGTGTGTAAAAGTGGTGGTAGGAGTTGTGAAATTGTCCCTAAGCAATTGATTACTTTACTAGACCGGTAATCACTATTGCAATTCTATTTGAGGGAGAGGCATAAGATAACATACTTTCTCTACTTGGATCATATGCACTTATGATTGGAACTCTAGAAAGCATCCGCAACTACTAAAGATTCATTAAGGTAAAACCTAACCATAGCATTAAAGCATCAAGTCCCCTTTATCCCATACGCAACAATCCCCTTACTCAGGTTTGTGTTTCAGTCACTCACGCAACCCACTATAAGCGAATCATGAACGCGTTGCAACACCCTACAATGGGAATCCCTCACGCTTGCGCGACACGGAGGGCACCATAGGGCAGCACCAATAATAAAACATGCAACTCAAACCAATCATAGCAATTCATCAATCACCGATAGGACAACGAAAATCCCTCAAACAGCATAGGATGGCAACACATCATAGGATAATAATATGAAGCATAAAGCACCATGTTCAAGTAGAGGGTACAGCGGGATGCGGGAGAGTGGACCGCTGGATATAGATGGGGGAAGGTGATGGAGATGTTGGTGAATATGGCGGAGGTGTTGGTGAAGATCACGATGATGATGATGGCCCTCGGCAGCGCTCCGGCGCCACCGGAAGCAAGGGGGAGAGAGGCCCCTTCTTCTTCTTCTTCCTTGACCTCCTCCCTAGATGGGAGAAGGGTTTCCCCTCTGGTCCTTGGATCCGATGGCTTGGGAGGGGCAAGAGCCCCTCCGAGATTGGATCTGTTTCTGCATTCTGTGTTTCTTCCCCTTCACAGTTTCCTTTATATCTGGAGATCCGTAACTCCGATTGGACTGAAACCTTCGCCCAGATTTTTCTTGTAAAATTAGCTTTCTTGCGGCAAAAGAAGGGTATCAACCGCCTTACGGGTGGCCCACGAGAGTGCAGGGTGCGCCCGCCTCCCTGGGGCGCGTCCCCTATCTCGTGGCCACCCCGGACACCGTTTCGCGTTGATTCTTCCTCCAGAAAATCCCAAATATTTCAAAATAATTCCCCGTCCGTTTTTATCCCGTTTGGATTCCATTTGATATTGGTTTTCCGCGAAACATAAAACATGCAACAGACAGGAACTGACACTGGGCACTGGATCAATATGTTAGCCCCAAAAATAATATAAAAAGTTTCCAAAAGTGTATGAAAGTTGAAGAATATTGGCATGGAACAATCAAAAATTATAGATACGACGGAGACGTATCAACCGGCACCGGGCCGGGTCCCTGGCAGGGCCCGTCCGGCGATCACCGGGGCGCCAGCCCCCAGCCCCCTGCCGGGAGGGGGCGTGCTGCCTCGAGGCCCTCCACCTGCGCTGATGGCGGAGGACGACGTGGAAGACGTGCTCAGGCGTGCATGGGAACGCAGCGCCCGCCGCTAAGAGTTTCTTCATAAGGCAGCTGATGCAGTGAGCCAGCTCGGTGTGGAACTTGCTGGTGAGGACGCGTGGATTGATGACGAAGGCCTGCGCCTTGCTAAGGAGAGGCGCAAACTGAAGGTAGCCGTTAGCCTTGCGCGCCATCAGTGCGATCTTGGAAATGCCAAGGCTGAGGCGTCGCTGGCGGCCTCGCGGAAGGCCTGCTCCCAAGCCGTCGAGGAGGCTCAGGAGGCAGACCGATGATGTGAGGCTGCGGAGGAGCGTGCGTGGGAGCTCCAAGCCTAGAGCAACTCCTTGGAGTAGCAAGCAGAGCTGCGTAAGGCCGCCCTTGCGTCACTGAAGGGGCACCCATTGAAGAGGCTGAACTCCCGAGGCTCGAGGAGGCGCTGACACTGGAGGCTGCCGAGCGCAACCTTGACCTTGAGTGGCTGGAGATGAGGAAGCGCCTGGTGACCCAGGCGGAAGATGATGTCAGTGCGCGGGAGGCCCGAGTCCAAGGAGAGATCGACCGCCGCATGGCAGAAGCTTGCTTGGGGCTTGAGCATGAGTATGAAGGGAAGTTGGAGTTGGTTAGGGCCGAAGATGAGGGCAGGACCGCCGTCCTCAAGGCCAAGCTGACTGAAGCGACGTAGCGTGCAGATTCCTCCGCAGCCGCCCTCGGTGCAGCGCATGCTGAGCTGGCCTCCTCCCGCGCTGAGCTGCTTCTTCTTCGACAGAGGGTTGATGACGCCGAGTCCGTCGCGCGGCGGAACAAGAATGAGATCATCCAGTGGCGGACCCTGGAGCACGTGCATGGCCCCATGCTCCGAACGCTCAGGGAAAGAGCCAATGCGGCCCTGGGCAACATCTGCGAGGCAGTTGTTGTAGAGCCTCATGTAATCAACTATGTTGGCAATCTCCGGTTCTTCACAGATGTGGTGACGCAGCTGGAGAGTCGCTTTGACACGACCCGCTGGCTTGTTGAGGAGAGGAGCCGAGTCCTGCTTGGGCGTGCCTTCTCCCATGTCTTCAGCCATCTTCAGGACAGAGATCCCCACTTTGATTTCGACGCCTCCATCGCACCGGTGCCCATAGCCATCCGGGGCGTGGTGTAGTGGGTGGAGGACAACGTGGATGCCTCGTTAGGGCTTTCGCCTCTGGTAACGATGGCGTGGTCGTGGCTGCTGATGAAGGCGGTGTCGTGAATGAGCATGGTGCTGATGACAACGACGGTGATGATGGCGACAATGGCAGTGACGCCAGTGATGCCTCCGGAGGCGTCCCCGAGGACGCAGTGAGTGATATGTCCGACTGATTGTACGCCACCTCTGCTGCTTAACCTACGTGGAAAGGTTCGGGTGTGGCCCTGAAGGTTGTGAGAGCATTTTGGGAGGGGGAGCCCCTCGTGTAAAGGATTGTAATCGGTGCGCTTGTAGACATAACACTGTATGCATGCTCGCGCTGGGTTGCCGACCTTGCGATGGGTCAACCAACCTGATTTACCTTTGACCTTGGCTGGCCCCGAGCGAGCTTGCGGGGGCCGCAGTGCTTTGAGTGCCTTATGGGTGAACCCTTCGGTCTCGCGATGAGAGCCTCCTGAGAGTGAGCGGCGACAGCGGTCCCGAGTGTTTGCGTGCTTGGCCCGGCCCGGCTCGCGAGGGGCTCGCGAGGGGGAGGCAACAGATGCCAACTTTGGATGCAAAGCTGAAATCAGAATGCGAGAAATTGCTCGAATGAGACTAAACGCCCCTCCCCCAAACACACGCAAGTCTCAAGCTCAAATCCAACTTAAATTCAAATCAAGGAAGCTTGACAACAAAGAAAGAGGCAAAAGGCAAAGGCTGCATCCGTCACCTAGTCTAGTCTTCAACGTCTTCTCACCAGCGCGAAGCTAAGTGTTGCCACTGGGCGTAGGCGGGAGCCCCCGAGGCCCAAGGGCGGCTCTCCGGAGACTCTGGGGCGTGTACATCCCCAACTCATTATTACGTGAGAGTGTCACGGGCGGCGAGCTTCACAGGCACTGGGCCTTCTTCACAGGTACCGGCCTTGCTTCATATCGCCAGATGAGGGCCCCGCCTTGCGCCACACTCTACCACCACCGACGATGACCGGAAACCAAGGACTCCGCCAATGGGGTAGAGCGGTCGCCAGTGGTTCCCCCGACGACCACGGGTCCTCTGCCGGGGGCAGGCCCTGGGGAACCTCCCCGGCAGAGGGCCTACCTCCTGAGGATGATTTGCTCCGCATGTCGTGGGGAGGAGCCTGGCTCCCGACCCCTCTCCTGCTGCCCCCAGTGCCCTCCTCCCAAGGGGAGGGGGGGTTGCCGCACTGGGCAGCCATCCGCTACCGTGACCTGAACCTCCTGCGACCCATGGTTAGTATAAGCTTGCTCCTGAGGAATTAGCGGTACTCGGTAGTTGCCGCTGCTGGCATGGCTGTCGAGGCTTCCGTGAGGCTCCTGAAAGAGCTCGGCTTCTGGCACCTCTTCCTCCCAACCTGGCCCAAGGAATGAGCCGTGGTCTTCTTCCAGGGCGTACCCTTGATCTACCATATGGGGCACGTCGGCCTCCGGGGCCGCCTCCCTGAAGGCCTCGCCATAGTGCTCCGCGCGCCATGCAGTTCGACTTGAAGCTCCACCTTGGGGACGGTAGGGCAGCGGCCCGCTAGGACCATAGACATCGATGCGCATGCCCTCGCTTACTAGGGGCGGTGCCAGCGTAGCTTACTGCCCGGCGCTAATGATCAGACCGGTGTTGATGAAGCCTTGAGGTGCGCCCGGGGGCGCGTGGGCACGGATTGGTCCGCCTCGGCATCCGCCCGGAGCCTGGGGTGGAAGATGGATGCAGAACGGGGGGCCCTTGAAGTAGCGGCATCCAGGAGCTCGGCGACGCGCTCCAGCAGCACGTCATGGATGCTTTCTTGCAGTCTGCACCGTGGCAGTTCTCGCGCCACCGTGAGCGAGGCCTTCATGTTCGCCTGCTCCCATCGGGTGTGCGGTGCCGTGGCTGCAGCATGGCTCTAGGCCCTCGCCATCGATCGCACCTGCCGTGGGGTGAGGGCAGGCGACGACTGACCATGTCGCCCACGTCCCGCAGCGCTCTGCGGGGCACGGGCTGCCAGAGGTGCAGGGTTGAGGTCACCTTGGGTAGGCCGCACGTCATGGGCAGGCCATGCCGCCCAACGGTCAGCGTTGGCCGTCGGGTCGCCGGACATGGAGACGACGAAGCGATGGAGCGCGAGGCGGTGGAAGAAGGACTCTGGCGCACCCCTACACTACAAAGAAAAACACTTCCGTGATGATACGTGTTTGTCACAGTAGGTCGCATTTTTTGTCATGCATGTACATCCATGACAAATTTATGACAGAATCAAGATAGTCATACCTGTGTTGTCGTAGAAGTGTTCCATGACATTACCAAAATTATCATCACGGAAGTGTCCACTTCCATGACGATAAATCGCGCATCACAGAAGTGCTTTCGTCAAGGGTGACCGACATGTGGCATCCACCATAATGGAACGCCGTTAAGCTATCGGGTCGGATTTTGGATCCGATAACCCGTTAACAGCGACGACCAATGCCGATTTTCCACGTGTGAAATTCTCATTGGCTGACGGATCCACGTGTCAGCTCCGCATTGGCACATGTGTCACTCATCCAACGGTTGATATGGGCCTATGATATGTTGACACGTGGACCGGCCCAAAAGTGGTCCACAAAGTTTAAATGAGTCGGCCCAATCGAAGGCCCATAAGATTTAGCGGGCCATAATGGGCCGGCCCAGCTAAAGGCCCACAAAATTTAGCGGACCATAATGGGCCGGCCCAGCTAAAGGCCCACAAAATTTAGCGGACCATAATGGGCCGGCCCAGCTAAAGGCCCACACGAATTTGCAAACCATAATGGGCCAGCCCAGCTAAAGGCCCACAAAATTTAGCGAACCATAATGGGCCAGCCCAGCTAAAGGCCCACACGAATTTGCAAACCATAATGGGCCGGCCCAGCTAAAGGCCCACAAGATTTTGCGGACCACAATGGGCCGGCCTAGCTAAAGACCCACAAGATTTTGCAGACCATAATGGGCCGACCTAGCTAAAGGCCCAACATTCTTTGTCAAATCGGCCCGTCAACGGCCTGTCCTAAACTTGTCATCAACGCGGCCCATGGTCACTTCTGGCCCGTTAACTCTCCGCTAAGTAATTGGGCCGAATTACGGCCCAGTGTATTTCCGGCCTATTAAAGGTCCGGCTTCATTTGACCCCATTTACAGCCCATCAAAACTTTCGGCCCATAAACGACCGTGAAGGATTTGGGTCATATTCAGCCATGTCTGACATTCGGCCTGTTAGAGGCCCACTATAGATTTGGGCCACTTTTGGCCTATTGTCATTTCCGGCCTGCTATCGCCGGACGTAAAACCATGGGCCATATGTGGCCCAACGTCATATCGAGCCCATTAACGGCCCATATAAAAATGACGATAATCTAGCCCGACCGAAGTTCTGGCCCGTTAAAGGCCCGTGTATTAGGTCGGCGCATTTACGGCTCGTCCGAATTTCGGCCTGTCAAAGATCCGCATTGTAAATGGGCCACCATTTTGGCCTGCTAAGTCCACTGGGTTGTTTGGCACAATCAGGACCCAATCTCACTTTCTGTCTATTAAAGGCCCATGTTTTTATGGGCTCGAGATATTTACACCTGTAAACGGCCTAATTTTACTAAGGTCCCAACTTATGTTTAGGCCTATTAAAGGCCCACTATGGGCACAGGCCTACCAGAAAAATATGAAAGCTTATGATGATTTAGGCCCAGATATTTTTAGTGGGCTACATGCCAATTTCGGCCCGTAATCGTTCTTAGCCCAATTGGAATGGGCCCGACGAATGTTGGCATGTTGGGTTGCTACGAAGCTTTCGGCCGAATACATTACTAAGATAAACCTACACTATACAAAAATAGCATCGTAATTACTGCAGCTTGTGGCAGCATCATAAATGTTGTATCACAACAAAATAAATTCCAACCATACAACAAAAGGAATGTTGGCATAAAGTTTACAGTCCTTCCAGATAAAAGCACCATCAAATGTATAGAAGCACAGATCATTTGACCTGAGTGCTAATGTTTCAGGCTGTAGAATCTGATGGAGCAGCACGATCTCCAACTTTTTTCCGCCATTGCTCTTGAAAAATGAAGCGAATGTCTGATAGTCTGGTTTCAAAACCATTCATATCTTGATGACATTTCTCAACCACTATTCTTGTTTCCGAAACAACGTCCATTAGGGATCGGACTTGTGTCTGGAGCACAGATATATCACTCTGTCTAGCAGGAAGATTTTGTTCAGAAGGCGATTTGGACGAGGTTACCTTGACAACCAACCCAGAATTACGTAGGAAGGTGATTTTTGCACTGTTAGTGGAGAGATACTGACGCACTGCAGCAAGAGGTGACATTGTGCCTGTAGTAGCCTCATCACCTTCAGGTGGTTGTGGCTGTTCAATCATTTGTTCCATAGCTTCCTGAAAGTTTGATCTTGTAGATTAGTGTACCAGATAATTTACTAATGAAACAAAAACAAACAAAGTAGGTAAAACGTTTATACATAACTTATTTTGGTGAACTACTGTAATACATTAGCATGTATTGTAGTGCCAACTACATAATAAAATCACTTTTAGAACATATGTCCATGTAGCATGCCTACTGTATTGTCTATTTCCTCACATTCGTTGACATCTAAGGATAAAGAGACATGGTTTAAAGTTGGATGAACATTGTATGACATCATTCATATCATGGGAAAACAGATATAAAACAAACAGGCTATTTTATCATTGTGTGCACACGTGAACATAACAATTAGATTACAGCTCAAGACCAAAAGAATATCCTTCATCTCTTTTAAACCATGTAAGGTGAAATGGTACATTATGAAAACTGTGTACAAAAGTGAACAGAGTAACTGACATTGGCTGCAAACCAAGTAGTTAAATGAACACATCGCAGTACCAATCAGTTCAAGGCAAGAGGAGTAAGGACTTACAACAGCGGCTTGAACTGGTGTGCTCATGCCCTTCATCTTGCTGGTGTGGCAATCCTTGAAGATTTGCACTGCATTCGGTTCAGGTTCTTTTTGGTCCGCACGGGCTTTCCTATGTATTTGGAACAAGTCAATATAGATACGATAATATGGCACACAAAAAAGAAGGAAGTAGCAGCTATTTACAAGAGCCTCGCAGTGTGCAATATAGCTACGAGATCCTGTTGTCTGTTGGAATTTCACTTGTAAGGCACATACATAAATACAAGTTCAATATGTGGTCTGATCAAATACATATAGCCTACCTGATACTTTGGATCAGACCAGTGTTTAATGAGGGCTGTCCAGTCTTCATCTGTAATATATTCCACTAGAGATGTTTGGGCGATTTCATTGTTAGCCTTGCCTTCAAAGTGAGATTTTCTAAGGTGGTACCGATACTGTTGCAGAGCAGACTGAAAAACATGAGTGCATGCTTGTTTAGTTGCATCATCTTTCGGATCCAACTTGAACCTCATCTGTTGAAAAAAGAATATGAGTCTTATTAGGAGGAAGCTAGAAAGTATGGGGCAGAGCAAGACAATATTAATAATTGCGATGAATAACATTACTTACGGATAAATGGTCAAGGAAGGTGTTAAACTGGGTATTGTCTTTCTCATTCCTGTACTGGATCCACATTGGGAGGATACGTGCATGACACCTAACAACAACGGCTGCCTCTGATACTAACTTGGCTGACTCTGTAGCATGACGTGGCCTTTTTAAACCTGCCTCAAAATGGATCTCCATTCTTCCTCCTTTAGATTTTGTTAATCTGTCAAGCATTATCCCTGATGTCTATTTTCGCTTGCGCCGTGGTCCTAGTTCAACAACGAATACGGAAAGTGTTAGTGTACATCAAACTGTGAGAGTACATATAAAGGAGTATGCAACTGCAACTTGACTCGGTCAGGTACCGTCTTGGTGTTGATGCTCATGAGGTTCATCTGATCTTGCAAAGTCCTGTTGTGTCAGCAGTGCTTCAGAAGTAGTGTTAGGTGTGAACGCAGCTTGGGAACTGGCCAGTTCCGGAGCAAACAAATGAGTAACTGGTTGAGATGCTGGTACAGTTGAAGCGGATGTTGCAGCTGGTGGAGCAGGTGATACTGTGTTTGTAGATTTAGCCGGTGGACTTGGACCTTCTACTGCACTATAAGTACCAGCAGAATCTTGATGGCAGATCCTTTTCCATTTCACCCGACGAGTAACAGCACTCCCTACTATATTATTTTCCTTGCTCTTTTTTGACTTTACCATGTCAAGTTGTACCCACAACACAAAAGAATAAAATCACTCTTCAGAACTCATTGATGCATGATACAGACAAGCAATACTTTGATGTAAGACAACCGCATGAGGATGGAATATGTAAGAAAAACAGGACGGCATGACATATTCATAGCTATGATGTGCAAACTAAGTAGAAGGATTTTCAAGAAAATAGAAGTAATGCAAGCTAGACACCATATGAAAGATGCAACCAATATTACTCTGCCAAGTTAAAAGCGTCTTGTCATAAGTGGCAATTCGAAAAATTAGAAGCAATACAACATAGAAATCAATGCAAAGATGCAACCACTATCAAACTGCCATGTTAAAAGCGTCCAATCATGAGTGACTGATGCGGGATACACAACAATAGTACTTTGATGTAAGAACATGGTATGATAGATAGATGCAGTGTATTCTAGACACAGAGAGCCATGTCATATGCACATGTATAACGTATAAACTTAGCAGGTGCAATTTAATCAAAATAGAAGAAATACAGGCTAGACAACATATGCAACATGAAACCAATTATCACACTGTCAAGTTAGAGCAAGCACCTGCGATGGTGGAGTACGGGAGATGAACTCATCATGTAGACTTGGTACTTCAACTTCATTAGCAGTAGTAGTGGCAAATCTAGAGAGTCTCTGTTTGCGTCGTTGCGGAGGACCACCAACATCCCCTAACTTACTCTTTTCCTTCCTATTTTCTGATATTGCCTTATGAAGTCAAAACCACAAGAAGATGAATAAAATTAGCTCTGCATAACTGGTTGATGCATGATACAGATGAACACTACTTTGATGTAAGGCAAGCGCAGGATAGGAGGATGGAATATATACAAAAAAGACAGTGTTTCATATTCACACGTACGATAGGAGGATGGAATATGTATGAAAAAATAGTAAGCGGAAGGCATTTCAACAAAATTAGAAGAAATGAAAGGTAGGCACCATATGCACACGCAACCAATATCACTCTATCAGGTAAAAAGTGTCTCATCGTAAGTGCCATTTCAAGAAATTAGAAGCAGTACAAGCTAGAAGACAGTGCAAGATGCAACCTACATCACAGTCCCAAGTTAAATGTGTCTTATGGGTAAGTGATCATTGCAGGTATAAGTCGTAAGCTACGTAGATGCAATTCAACATGATCAAAAGCAATACAAACTAGACATCATACGGAAAACGCAACCACATATAACAGTTCCAAGTAAGAGCAAGCACCTGCGATGGTGGAGTAGGGGAGATGTGCTCATCATGTACACGTATGTTCTAGAAACAGGAACACGTGTCATATTCACAGGCATTATGTGTAAAGTAAGCAGATGCAATTCAAGATAGAAGCAATACAATCTAGACATCATACACAACATGCAACCACACATAATAGTGCCAAGTTAGAGCAAGCACCTGTGATGGTGGAGTAGGGGAGATGTGCTCATCATCTACACAGCTACATTGACTGTCCAGCCTTGTGTTGTCTTGTGAATCTTGGTGGGAGGACGGCGGGGTAGAATCTGTAGAGACCCCCTATTTGAGTTGCTCCGAAGGACCACCATCATCCACTGCCAGACTAATTTCCTTTAGCTGTAATGATTTTGCATTGTGAAGTCAAACCGATAAGAAAATGGAATAAAATCCGCTCTTCGAAACTCATTCATGCATGATACTGACGAACACTACTCGGATGAAAGGCAAGCACATGATGCGAGGATGGAATATGTATGAAAAACATGATGGTGTGACATATTCACACCTATGATGTGGTAACTAAGCAGAAGGCATTTCAACAAATTAGAAGCACTGCAAGCTAGACACCATATGAAAGATGCAACCAATATCACCCTGCCAAGTTCAAACTGTATGGCGTTTCAACAAATTAGAAGCAGTACATGCTAGAAATCATATGCAAGACACAACCATATCACAGTGGCGACTTAAAGGTGCCTTATCATAAGTGACTGATGCGGGATATGCAAGAATAGTAGTCTGATGTAGAAACATGAACACATGTCATATTCACATGCATTATGTGTAAAGTAAGCAGATGCAATTCAACAAAGTTAGAAGCAATACAAGCTAGACATCATACACAACATGCAACCACATATAATAGTGCCAAGTTAGAGCAAGCACCTGTGATGGTGGAGTAGGGGAGATGTGCTCGTCATCTACACAACTACGTTGACTGTCTAGCCTTGCGTTGTCTTGCGAATCTTGTTGGGAGGATGGCGGAGTAGAATCTGTAGAGAACCTCCGTTACAGTTGCTCGGAAGCACCACCATCATCCAATGCCTTGCCAATTTCCTTCAGCTTTATTGATTTTGCATTGTGAGGTCATACCGACAAGAAAAAGGAATATCATTCGCTCTTCAGAACTCATTCATGCATGATACTGACGAACACTACTCTGATGAAAGGCAAAGTCATGATACGAGGATGGAATATGTACGAAAAAATGGACGGCTTGACATATCCACACCTATGATGTGGTAACTAAGCAGAAGGCACTTCAACAAATTAGAAACACTACAAGACACCATATGGAAGGTGCAATCAATATCACTCTGCCAAGTTAAAACTATCTCGTCATAGGTGGCGTTCATCAAACTAGAAGCAATACATGCTAGAAATCATATTCAAGATGCAAACCAATATCACACTGCCAACTTAAAGGTGTCCCATCATAAGTGACTGATGCAGGATACACAAGAAGAGTAGTTTCATGTAAGAACATGGTGTGATAGACAGATATAATATGTACCAAAAATAGGAAAGCGTGTCATATTCACATGTATCATGTGTAAGCTAAGCAGATGCAGGTTACACTAATTAGGAGTAATACAAGCTGGACACCATATGCAAGATGCAACCATATATCACACTGCCAAGTTAGAGCAAGCACCTTGGATGGTGGAGTACGGGAGCGGAGACTTGGAGCTTGTAATGCACTATCAGTACAAGGAGAATCGGTACAGATGCTCCGTTTACGTTGCTGCAGAGGACCACCATCATCGCCTTCCTTACTCTTTTCCTTCCTCTTTCTTGATTTTGCCTTGTCAAGTCAAACCCACAAGAAAAAGGAATAAAATTTGCTCTTCAGAACTCATTGATGCATGATACTGACGAACACTACTTTCATGTAAGGCAGCTGCATGATAGGAGGATGGAATATGTATGAAAAACAGGACGGCGTGACATATTGACATGTATGATGTATAAAGTGTAAACTAAGCACAAGGTGCTTGAACTTGTTAGAATCGATGCAAGCTAGAAACCATATGAAAGATGAAACCAATATCACTCTGCCAAATTAAAAGGGTGCCCTAACAAATGTATTTGACCAAATTAGAAGCAATACATGGCAACAGGCTAGAAATAATATGCAGTATGCAACAAATAAAGGTGACTCATCATAAGTGATTGATGCAGGATACAGAAGAGAGGTAGTTTCATGTAAGAACAAGGTTAACACATAGATGCAGTGTGTACAAAAAATAGGAAGGCATGTCATATTCACAGGTATAGTGTGTAAACTAATCAGATGCAATTTACCCTAATTAGAAGCATTACAAGCTAGACACCGTATGCAACATGCAACCACATATCACACTGCGAAGTTAGAGCAAGCACCTGTGATGGTGGTGTAGGGGAAGTGTGGTATTCAGGTACAGAGCTACGTTCAATATCTTCATTTAGGCTTGCTGTTTCTTGAGAATCATGTGGAGAGGATGAAATTGCATTCTTTATAAGAGTATTGCGTCTCATATTAACCCACGCGCGTGACTGTCTCATCATAAGCGATAGATGCAGGATGAACAAGAACAGTAGTTTGATGTAAGAACATGGTGTGATAGGCAGATGTAGTATGTACCAAAAATAGGAAGGCGTGTCATATTCACATGTATAATGTGTAATCTAAGGAGATGCAATTTAACAAATTAGGAGCATTGATGAGGGATACACAAGAAAAGTAGTTTGATATAAGAACATGGTTAATAGAAAGATGTAGTATGTATTGAAAACAGGAAGGCATGTCATATTGACAGGTATAATGTGTTAACTAAGCAGATGTAATTTACCCTAATTAGAAGCATTACAAGGTAGACACCATATGCAACATGCAACCACATATCACACTACCAAGTAAGAGTAAGCACCTGCGATGGTGGTGTGGGGAAATTGCGGTGATCAACTAGAGAGCTACGTTGACTATCTTCATTTAGCCTTGTTGTTTCTTGAGAATCATGTGGGGAGGATGAAACTGCACTCTTTAAACGAGTAGGGCGTCTCACAGTAACCCACTCGTGTGACTGTTGTCGGCGTTCTAGGAACGGGGGTACCCAGACTTGCCTACTTGCGGCCTGCAGCGTGGCTCAAGGAGTGTCCCAGTGCGGCCCATCTTCATCAACACATGCTCAAGACCCTTGTGAGGGGCCAAGCCTCGCGGGGAAGGACGACAGGAGGCTTCCTCAGGCACGGCCTCATCAGGCTGGCTCGCGAGGAGGCGGAGAGATCAAGGCGGGGTACCTCACGAGGTGCCCGTGACGCAAGCCATGACGACCAAGGCCAGGAGGGCGCCAGGCGGGCGCCGGCCTGCGCAGAGTCCTTGTTTCCCCTTTGGTGCAAAGGGGGCAAGCGCAGGCAAGGGTATCAAGCAAAGGCAACCATTTCGGTGCAACAAGACCAAGACCAGTAGGACGGCAGAACGGAGGTCATCGTGGGCCCAAGCTAGCGTCATCGTCAGGGTCTTTGGCAGGCGAGGACCAACTTTAGTTAGGATAAGTTTACTAGATGTTCCCCTTCAAAATGGCCAATTGTTGGCGCCCTTCCCGCTCAATATTTGGGAAGAGGCCCGGGGCCATCGCTTATAAATAGGACTAGCCACCACAGTGGGAAGGTATCTGGAGATCGGATAGGCATCTCGAATTGAACCCTCCGAAGGGACAACACCACCATAAGAATAGACCCTTGCGAGGCTGTTCTTCCCTTGTATTGTTCATCATCAGCCCCAGAGGAAATCCACCACACCACACACTGGATTAGGGTATTACACCACAATGGTGGCCTGAACCAGTATAAATCTCGTGTCCTTTGTGTTGTTCTTCGTGTAGTTTAGATCCTAGCGAGGCGGTGAGACACGAGTAGGCTGGGGGTGTGATCTCCGCGTGCACCCTAGTGTTCGAACCTCAAGGGTCTGCCGGAACCCGAAATCCGACATTTGGCGTGCCAGGTAGGGGTGCACCGGAATCCGCCTTCCGTCGCCTCGTGTTTCCACCGCCCATCCCATCCATGTCAGACGCATGTCATGCCCGCGCCGAGCGCAAGGCCGCTCTCGCCACTCGCGTCGCCCAGATGGCCCCCGTTGGCAGGCGCCCCCGTTGTTCCCTGTCGCCTGCCGTCAACGCCACCACCGGCCTGGCGGGGAACGAACAGCCGGCGTCGTCCCTGCATCCATCGGTGCAGCGAGAAGGCCGCACCGCCACCCCGTCGCTGACCCCAGCTGGTTCTTTGTCCCACGTCCGTCGCACTCCTGAGGACGCGCACGCCACGTTGCTCCTAGCGCGGGAGCTCCTGCACTACCGCCCCGTCAACGACCTCTACGACGAGTGGCTCGTCCGCATCACCGAACTCGTCAGCACCGCTGGGGGCTCCCCTGCACTGTCCCTCTTGTTGCACCACGCCCTGCCCTGCGCGGGCGACGAAGATCCGGGGGCGCCTCAGCCGCCTCCCCCTCAAGAAGGCGCCTTGGCTCCAAGGCGCATGTCCCCTGGGCGGAACCCACTCCGTCCGGCGCTAGTGCAGCAAGAGAAGAGCTGCCAGCAGATCCCTCATCCACAAGAAGCCGCCCGCGTGCTCCATGCACCGGCCAGGCACGAGCGTGCACCTGCTCCGGCGCATCAAGACCCCGCGCTACGCCTGGAGGCAGCGCACAAGGACTTCCAAGATCAAGCTCTCCATCGCCCAAGGCCTCCCGCGGCCACTGCAGGCTGCCGTGCCTTCACCGCTGAGCTGCGCAGCGTGGCCTGGCCAGGCAAGTTCAAGCCAGACCTGCCCCTGCGCTACGATGGCACGGCTGACCCTGCTGAGTTCCTCCAGCTCTACGAGTTGGGCATCGAAGCCGCCAACGGGGACAAGAAGGTCATGGCGAACCGGTTCCCCATGGTGCTCAAGGACGGCGCCCGCACCTGGCTCCTGAACCTGGCTTCAGGCACGATATCCTCCTGGGACGAGATGCACACCCGATTCATAGCCAACTTCCAAGGCACCCGCAACCAGCCCCCGGCCATGAGCGACTTGCGCCGCATCAAGCAGCAGCCGGGAGAGACCCTGCAGAAGTTCATCCAGCGCTTCAACAGCGCTCGCCTCAAGATCCCCAAGGTGTCCGAGGAGGCCATCATCTTGGCCTTCTCTGATAGCGTGTGTGACGTCAAGATGAAGGAGGAGCTCGCAATCCATGAAGACATGTGCACCTCCTTGGAGCTGTTCAATCTGGCGACCAAGTGCGCCAGGGCTGAGGAAGGGCGCCTGTCCCTCCTCGAGCTGCCAGTTCCTGACCCAGAAGAGAAGAAGCCCAAGACCAAGGACGTGAATCGCAAGGGGGCCGCCATGCTTGCAGCAGAGCCAGACATCAAGCGAGGCAGGGATCAGCCTGAGTCATCCAAGGGCAGCCGGTACTGCGTGTACCACGACCTCCACACCCACAACACCAATGAATGTCAAGAGCTCAGGGTCGTGCGAGACATACGTGCTATCCGACGCCCCGAGCGCAGCGACCGGGGCTATGGCCGAGGAGGAGGAAGAGGTGGAGGACGATGGGAAGACCGTGGCCCACGCCAAGGGTGGCGCGACCGACCTCGCGAGGACCACTGGCAGGACCAGCCTCGCAAGGGAGGTTGGAGAGACCCACCTCGTGAGGGGGGTCGGAGGGATCAACCTCGCGAGGACCGCCCGCAGGGCAACGCAGGCCTCCCTCCTCTGCCACCACAGCCGAGGAGGAATGAAGACCATCATCAGGACGAGGGGGCTGGAGGCTTCCAGGAGCCGCGCGCCATCGCTTGCATCTTGGGCGGCGCTCAAGCCCTGACCTCTCAGTGCATCTTCAAGAAGTTTGCCCGCAAAGTGAATGTAGTCCTCCCCAAGCTTGAGGCCACACGCCCTCTCAGGTGGTCATCATGCGCTATCACGTTCAGCTCAGGGGATCAGCTCAAGTGCGCGGCCACAGCCGGAGTCCTCCTGATGCTTTGCTCCCCAATCATCAGCAATGTGCAAGTCACCAGGACCCTCATCAATGGCGGAGCGGGGCTCAATGTCCTATCCGTCGAGACGTTCAACAATCTCCAAGTGCCGTACAATCAGCTGCAGCCGACCAAGCCTTTCTTAGGAGTCACTGATGGTTCCACGGTTCCGACAGGGCAGGTCCGCCTTCCTGTTACCTTCGGGAAGCGCGACAACTACCGCACCGAGCTCATTGACTTCGACATCACTCACATCCGCCTGCCGTACAATGCCATCCTCGGGTACCCCGCCCTGGCCAAGTTCATGGTTGTGACCCATCACGGCTACAATGTCCTCAAGATGCCAGGAAGCGGCGGAGTCATCACTGTGCCTTGTGAAGAGAGAGACGCTGTGTGTTCTCTAGAACGCGCTTTCCAAGCCACATCAATTGAAGACCTAGATCACGGAAGCGGGAGGCTTCCCGAGGCTGCCCCCAAGAAGAAGAAGACATTGCCTGGCCCGACCCCTCGGGAGGCAGGCCCCTCAGGGTCCATGCCTGTTCAGGGGGCGCCTCCTTCTGCCGCATAGGAAAGCACGCCTGGCGCCCTCCTCGAGCAAGGCTCGGGGGCTCTCTCCTGGAGGGCCGTCGACTTTTCTAGGATCACGAGGGAGGCGCTTGGGCACCACTTGGAGGCGTGCTTCAAAGCATGTTTCCCTCAAGAAGGAGCAAGACAAGGAGGGCCAAACCCCCAGGAGTTCATCAGTGAGATCATTCAGGAGCTGCAGGAGTCAAGAGTCATGAGCGGCAGCCGCCGCTTACCCGCCGTAGATCCCCATCCAGGCGAGGATGGTGGGCTGCGTGTCTGCATCGACATACCAGGACTCAACCGAGCCGCCTCTCAGGAGCGCCTCTGGCCCTCACACGTGGGATGCTGCGAAGGCCCACCCCACAGCTATGTTCGCATGCCTCACGGCCTACCAAACGCGGCTGCGGTGCGTCAGCGCCTCATGAGGAGCATCTTGGAGGCTCAGGCGGTCAGGCATTCCGCAGTCCTGGTGGAGATCGGGATGGTCCATGAGGAGCCGCTGGCGCCTCCGGAGCCTCCCGTGGCCCCTGGGCCTGGGGGCTCGTGAAGATCGTCTCCTGCAGCACACGCCGTTTGCTACTTCAGCATCCCTTCATCTTCAACATTATCAGGTGACATCCTTCGAGTTTCATTTTCAGCTGGGAGCACCCCCCCAGGGCTGCATCATTCCCAGGCCATGTGGGTCTGTCCCTGCGGCATGTATCCCTTTAATTCATGCTTCAGCTTACCTTATCGGGGGCGCCCCTCAAGCTGCATCATCCCCAAAGTCGCTCGGGCCCGACCTAGCGGTGATCGTCTCTTTCTGCGTCTTTATAAATGGATTTGCTCCTTCATGGCTAACATGCTTGACCTAATCGCCCGCTCGATTGACACCAACTGATGGAGCTGCTCCCTCACAGCACGACGCTTGCGCATGGGTCCGTCCCTGCAACATCGACAAAGCTGGATGGCTGAGCTCTGGCCGCGGCAACCCTGCAGGGCGCCACCTCACCAAGCCTTCAGTGCCTTGTAACCCTCCTAGAGCAATCAACAGCTGGCCAGCAGTTGAGATGGCAAACCCTCGCTTTTTCTCATGATGAACTCGCAGGATCGTTTTAAGGAGCAGCGTCCAGCAAGGCCTCCGTGGCGTCTCCTTCGCTCTCGTCCACGTGAACCGCTTGCATGTTAAAGGGGGGGTACCTGAGCATCGCGACTTATGGGCTCTTACCGGCTCTCTAGCCCTCACCCTCTGGCCTTGTCCACGACATCGCAACATGGCATACCAGCAACGGCTGAGCTCGCTCGAGGGCCGGGACCTGAGGATGTAGAGCACGAGGCGAGTAAAGGCGAGAGGGAAGAGGCACGAGGGGACCTTGCCAGGTAGCTCCGCAGCCGCCGATGCGCGGGCCTGGTGCCGTGCCGAGGAGTGGCTTCTGACTCTTGAGATAAGTCATCCTCCGGAAATGCTAGCTGTGACAGCACCAACCCCGCACCTAATGCAGTTCCATTTTTGGCGATGTCGCGCTCCTTTCTCACCGAGCGATGGCTGCTTGAGCGCTAAGGGGGACTGAGGGAGTCCTGGATTAGGGGGTGTCCGGATAGCCGAACTATCACCGTTGGCCGGACTCCCGGACTATGAAGATACAAGATTGAAGACTTCGTCCCGTGTCCAGATGGGACTTTCCTTGGCGTGGAAGGCAAGCTTGGCAATACGGATATGTAGATCTCCTACCATTGTAACCGACTCTGTGTAACCCTAACCCTCTCCGGTGTCTATATAAACCAGAGGGTTTTAGTCCGTAGGACGAACAACAATCAGACCATAGGCTAGCTTCTAGGGTTTAGCCTCTTTGATCTCGTGGTAGATCTACTCTTGTACTACCCATATCATCAATATTAATCAAGCAGGAGTAGTGTTTTACCTCCATCGAGAGGGCCCGAACCTGGGTAAAAACATCGTGTCCCTTGTCTCCTATTACCATCCGCCTAGACGCACAGTTCGGGACCCCCTACCCGAGATCCGCCAGTTTTGACACCGACATTGGTGCTTTCATTGAGAGTTCCTCTGGGTCATCACCTTTAGGCCCGATGGCTCCTTCGATCATCAACAACGACGCGGTCCAAGATGAGACTTTTCTCCCCAAACAGATCTACGTATTCGGCGGCTTTGCACTACAGGCCAATTCACTTGGCCATCTGGAGCAGATCGAAAGCTACGCCCCTAGCCATCAGGTCAGGTTTGGGAGTTTGAACTACACGGCTGACATCCGCGGAGACTTGATCTTCGACGAATTCGAGCCACAGCCAAGCGCGCCACACTGTCTCGATGGGTATGATCTAGCTCTGTCGCCGAATAGTGCCCTGGAGGCCGCACTAGCATCCGCTCTGACCCTTAGCTCGGAGCCAACTTCGTCGATCGAGGACGAGTGGCTGGACACCACCTCGGGGGCTACGATCTCTACGGCGATTGAGTCGAACACCATCCCTGTCCTTTGCAAAGCTCGTGACTCCGAGGTGCCGGACTCCGAACCTCCTGCGCCCCTGCCAATCAAACCCGATTGGGCGCCGGTTATGGAGTTCACTGCCGCGGACATCTTTCAGCACTCGCCCTTTGGCGACATCCTGAATTCACTAAAGTCTCTCTCTTTATCAGGAGAACCCTGGCCGGACTATGGTTAGGAAGGTTGGGATGCGGACGACGAAGAAATTCAACGCCCACCCACCACCCACTTTGTAGCCACTGTCGATGATTTAACCGACATGCTCGACTTCGACTCCGAAGACATCGACGGTATGCACGACGATGCAGGAGACAACCAAGAACCAGCGCCTACAGGGCACTGGAAGGCCACCTCGTCATACGACATATACATGGTGGACACCCCAAAAGATGGGAATGGCAATGGGACAGCGGAGGATGACCCCTCCAAGAAACAACCCAAGCGTCGGCGTCAGCGGCGCCGCTCTAAATCCCACCACAGCAAAAACGGTGATTCCGGCACGGGAGATAATAACACCCCGGACAATGCCGAAGACAACCCCCTCCAGCAGGATTCAGCACAGGAGGAGGGAGAAGCCAGCCCTCATGATAGAGTGGCAGAAAGAGAGGTAGAGGACGATAATTATATGCCTCCCTCCAAAGATGAAGCAAGCCTCGATGACGACGAATTTGTCGTGCCCGAGGATCCCGTCAAACAAGAGCGTTTCAAGCGCAGGCTTATGGCCATGGCAAGCAGCCTCAAGAAAAAGTAGCAGCAGCTTACAGCTGACCAAGACTTGCTAGCTGACAGATGGACCGAAGTCCTTGCAGCCGAAGAGTACAAACTCGATCGCCCCTCCAAGAGCTACCCAAAACGCAGGCTGCTACCCCAATTAGAGGAGGAAGCACCCAATCCGACATCACCAGCGCATGACGTGGCCGATCGGACACCTCGTGGCTGCGACAGAGAGGCCTCTAGGCCCTCCACTAAAGCCGCACCCCGGCGTCGCTTGAAAAGTACAAAGCCATGGGGAAATGCGCCAGACTTGCGAGACATATTGGAGGACAAGGCAAGGCAAATAAGATCGATCTACGGATCACGTGGGCGCCCCACAACACGTGATGACAACTGTCACGCCGGATACAGCAATTCCGGCCGGGCCAAACACAGTAGACAAAGCTCATTTGAGCTGCGTCGTGATATAGCCCAATACAGAGGCGCCGCACACCCACTATGCTTCACAGACGAAGTAATGGATCATCAAATCCATGAGGGTTTCAAACCCGTAAACATTGAATCATACGACGGCACAACAGATCCTGCGGTTTGGATCAAGGACTATCTCCTTCACATCCACATGGCCCGCGGTGATGATCTACACGCCATCAAATACCTCCCACTCAAGCTTAAAGGACCAGCTCAGCATTGGCTCTACAGCTTGCCAGCAGAATCAATTGGTTGTTGGGAAGACCTGGAAGCTGCATTCCTTGATAACTTCCAGGGCACATATGTGCGACCACCAGACGCCGATGACCTAAGCCACATAATTCAGCAGCCAGATGAATCGGCCAGACAATTCTGGACATGGTTCTTAACCAAGAAAAATCAAATCGTTGACTGTCCGAATGCAGAGGCCCTTGCAGCCTTCAAACGTAACATTCGTGATGAGTGGCTTGCCCGGCACCTAGGACAGGAAAAGCCGAAATCCATGGCAGCCCTCACATCACTCATGACCCGCTTATGCGCGGGAGAGGACAGCTGGCTAGCTCACAGTAACAACCTGACCAAAAACCCTGGTAGTTTGGATACCAAGGATAGCAATGGCAGGTCGCGTCGCCACAAGCACAAGCGCCACATTAACGGCGATAATGCTGAAGATACGGCAGTCAATGCCGGATTCAGAGGCTCTAAACCCGGTCAGCGGAAAAAGCCATTCAAAAGAAATACTCAGGGCCCGTCCAATTTGGACCGAATACTCGATCGCTCATGCCAGATACATGGCACCCCCGAAAAACCAGCCAACCACACAAACAGGGATTGTTGGGTGTTCAAGCAGGCAGGCAAGTTAAATGCCGAAAACAACGACAAGGGGCTGCATGGCGATGATGAGGAGGAGCCCCGGCCGCCAAACAATAGAGGACAGAAGGGCTTTCCCCCACAAGTGCGGATGGTGAACATGATATACGCAACCCACATACCCAAAAGGGAGCGGAAGCATGCACTAAGGGACGTATACGCGATGGAGCCAGTCGCTCCAAAGTTCAACCCATGGTCCTCCTACCCGATCACTTTTGATCGAAGGGACCACCCCACTAGCATCCGCCACGGAGGATTCGCCGCATTGGTTCTTGACCCAATCATTGACGGATTTCACCTCACTAGAGTCCTGATGGACGGCGGCAGCAGCCTGAACCTGCTTTACCAGGATACAGTGCGCAAAATGGGCATAGACCCCTCAAGGATTAAACCCACAAAAAAGACCTTTAAAGGCGTCATACCAGGTGTAGAGGCCAACTGTACAGGCTGAATTACACTCAAAGTGGTCTTCGTATCCCCGGATAACTTCCAAAGCGAGGAATTAATCTTCGACATAGTCCCGTTCCGCAGCGGCTATCAAGCACTGCTCGGACGAACCGCATTTGCAAAGTTCAATGCGGTGCCGCACTACGCATACCTCAAGATCAAGATGCCAGGCCCTCGAGGAATAATCACGGTTAATGGAAACACCGAGCGCTCTCTCTGAATGGAGGAGCATACGGCGGCCCTCGCGGCGGAAGTACAAAGCAGCCTCTTAAGGCAATTCTCGAGTCCGACTACTAAACGTCCGGACACCGTCAATCGCGCCCGGAGTAACCTACAACAAGACCGCCTGGCACGTTCCGAGCACGCGTAGCAATGCGGCCCCAACCCCAGCCCTCGCGAAATCATGAGACCAGTACCACGCATACATAACTACGCTCTGGAGATACCATGGGCATAGGGGGAGGGGCACGACCACGGCATGCCCAGAGTGTGGCTCAACCGCACCAGGGGCTCCCAATTGTGTCATTCTTTTTTTTCTTATTCTCAGGACTCCGTTTTCCAGAAGCCCTGTCCAGCAGTAGAATCGCCGAACTCATGATGCAACAGCCAGGGAAGCAGAAAAGCTACGTCGAGTGTCCAGGTGATCCCTATTACGAGTAGTATACCTGTTTTACATACCATCCCGCAGCCTACCCCTGGAGGGGGACATGTTAAATAGTCCCATCCCTTGCTTATCGCACTATTTGTATCGTTCTGCTTTCATTGCAGTATCTTTTGAATAAACAATACATAGCTTCTGCTTATTATTGCATTCCTTTTTTCTTCCATAAATGTTCATCTATGACATGTTGCACCCGTACAACTTGGTACGGTCAATACACTAGGGGCTTAAGTACCCCAAAACATGGTGTGATAAGTCCGAACACTTTCACAAGTGCGGCACCCTGAACTTATAGCATTATATGCATCGGCTCCGAATCATGTCTTGGGTCAATAGTTCTGTTTGCCCGGCTCCCATGTTTTGGTACCTTACGTTCCGTTATATCGGCTAAGGTAGTGCTGGGAGAACCACTGCGATTGTGCCCTGGTTGAGCTGGGTTGAGCACCTTAGTGGAGAAAGCTAAAACTGACCGTCATGATAGGGCGAGAGCCGATCACTGTTCGAGAGGTTTTTCGGGTCCCTAAAGACTCATGCCGCTTAGAGCGAGGAGTCGGCATTGTCCGGCCAAGGCGTGGATAGCGCCCCAAACTCGGTCTTCCGAATACCAGGGGCTTCGCCAAAATTTAAAATTATAGAATTCTATGGCTAAGTGAGAGTGTTCAAGCATTATAGTCCGGTTGCCTCGTTCGTCGTGTTGAACGCCTCCCTTGAAGGACCCAAGAATGGGAACAAGAGCGCTCAAGTTTATCCCGAACACCCCAACACTCGTGGCATGGGGGCTGAAGCCAACGACTCGCCATCTCTCAAATTTGATAAACGGCCGCACAAAAGGTAATATTTTAAATTAACAAGCGTTGCTTAGCACATATGAACAAAGTTTTCAGCGTACAGGATAACAAATGAGAGTCTACTAAAAAATTACATCTTTGGAGCATTCACCCGCTATAAGGCGGGCACCCTTCAGGACGCCCTCATAGTACATCTCGGGCTTGCGATACTCGTTGCCCGGCGGTGGCGCGTCCGTCACAAGCTTCTCGGCGTCCATCTTGCCCCAGTGCACTTTAGCACGGGCAAGGGCCCGACGGGCACCTTCAATGCAGACGGAACGCTTGATGACTTCAATCTGTGGACAGGCGTCCACCAGCCACCGCACCAGACCGAAGTAGCTCCCAGGCATGGCTTCTTTAGGCCACATCCGAACTATGAGGCCCTTCATGGCCTGTTCGGCCACCTTGTGGAGCTCGACCAGCTGCTTCAGCTGGTCGCTCAGGGGCACTGGATGTCCGGCCTCAGCATATTGAGACCAAAACACCTTTTCCGTCGAGCTTCCCTCCTCGGCTCGGCAGAACGCGGCAGCATCAGACACACTACGGGGCAGATCTGTGAACGCTCCTGGAGAGCTCCGAATTCGGGTAAGTAACAGATAATTCACTTTTACATGCTTGCTTTGCATGAAGAATGCCTTACCCGCCGCTATCTTTTTTATCGCCTCAATTTCCTGGAGGGCCTTCTGGGCTTCGGACTTAGCGGCTTTGGCACTCTCAAGAGCCAAGGAGAGCTCGGACTCTCGAGTCTTTGAGTCACACTCCAAACTCTTGTGTTTTTCCATGAGAGCCTGGAGCTCTTGCCGCACCTCCGCCACCCGTGCCTCCTGCTTCTCTCGCTCGGTGCGCTCCGCGGCCACACTGTTTTCGGCCTTGGACACCGCTTCCTTCAGGGTCGCCACCTCATTTGTGGCCCCTGCAATACTCACGTTATTCGTGTCATTTTTTGCAACCAAATCCTTTCTATAAGGTATTACTTTAATAAGGTATTACTTACCTTCCTTGTCCTCGAGCTACTTCTTGGCAAGGCCGAGCTCGTTCTCGGACCGCTCGAGGCTCTCCTTCAATGCATTGACCTCTGCAGTCAGTGTGGCAGAGGTCAGCAGCACAGCCTGCATTCCCATATTGACATATTTATGTTAGACTCCTGCGTATATCTTTTTAGATCCTCAGCTCGGCTTTTCTTTCCGAACACCAAACTAAGCATTAGGGGCTACTGTCTATGCGGTAATATTCTTACATATCTTAAAAACTTACCTCAAAGCCTGTTAGAAGGCTGGTACAGGCTTCAGTCAGCCCGCTCTTGGCGGACTGAACTTTCTGGATCACCGCACTCATGATAATGCGGTGCTCCTTGTTGATGGAGGCATCGTTAAGCCCCTCCAGCAAGCTATCCGGTGCCTCCGGTTGGACGGAGGCCACCGGTGTCGCAGTCTTGCCCTTCTTATGAAGGGGCCGCCTGCCGGACTTCGGAACCACTGTAGGTTCTGGTACGGAGTCCGGCACAGGGCCGGACTTAGAGCCCTCTAGGGTTTTGCCCCCTTTGCGCCCGGAGTCCGGGAGGTCGCCTTGCGGCGCCTCCAGGACCACCTCCTCCTGGTTGGGCCCCTTTTGGGACTCCACCGCAGTGTCTTCTGCATCACGAGGGGAGGAGGCGGTCGGAAGTGAAGTGCTATTCACATCCGACGAATCCAGGGAGCCGCTCGACGAAGCGGGGAGCTCGTCCTTGGGCGGGCTACATGGTTGTATTTGGCGTTAGAAGACACTATGCGAAAAATGAAAAATCATGAGTTATTCTGGAATCCGAACACTTATGATCTCGCCAGGGGCTTGGCCCTTGGTGGCCACTCCTCTTCGCCGTTGTCATCGTTGGTGGAGTAGTCCGGAGGAAGGGTCCTTCCCTTCTTGGACCCTCCGGTTTCCCTAGTTGGGAGGCCTTCCTTTTCTTTTTGCCCCCCGCTGGGGGAGAAGCCTCTTTTTTCTCCTCCTCGTATTCGCGGGAGGAGTCCGCCTCAGAGTCATCAAACAATGAGTCCGATAACACCTGACGCTGGGAACTCTTTCGGGTTCCCGTGGCCTTCTTCTTGGCCTTCTTATCCGGCACCACGTGAGGTGCTGGAACCAGCAGCCCCGTCAATCGGGCGTCCGCTGGATCTTCTAGTAAGGGAGCCGGATAGTTAACCTACCCGAACTTCTTCTGCCAGGCCTGTCAAAGGTAAGGGAGTTTAGACCCCGCATAGAGTCAAACTATGAAAAACAAGTGTCCTGTAAAGGGTAAAATAGCTTACCTCGCCGGCTTGACGCTGCGAGCTGAATCCGCGAACTTCGGTAGCGGATGCGGGAGCCTCGACACCCTTGAACAGCACCTTCCAGGCATCTTCGTATGTAGTGTCGAAGAGCCTGCTCAAGGTTTGGTGCTGTGCCGGATCAAACTCCCACAAGTTGAAGGCCCATTGTTGGCACGGGAGGATCCGGCGGATGAGCATGACCTGGACTACGTTGACGAGCTTGATCTTCTTGTTCACAAGGTTTTGGACGCAGGTTTGGAGTCCGGTCAGATCTTCCAAATCACCCCATGTCAGGCCCTTCTCTTTCCAGGAGGTGAGCCGTGTGGGGATGCCAGATCAGAATTCGGGGGCCGCTGCCCATTCAGGGTCACGCGGCTCGGTGATGTAGAACCACTCCGATTGACACCCTTTGATGGTTTCCACGAAGGAGCCCTCAAGCCATATGACGTTGGGCATCTTGCCCACCATGGCGCCTCCGCACTCCGCCTGCTGGCCGCCCACTACCTTCGGCTTGACATTAGAGGTCTTCAGCCATAAGCCGAAGTGGGGCTTGATGCGGAGGAAGGCCTGGCACACAACGATAAATGCTGAGATGTTGAGGATGAAATTCGGGGCCATATCATGGAAATCCAGGCCGTAGTAGAACATGAGCCCCCGGACAAATGGCTGGAGTGGGAAGCCCAGTCCGTGGAGGAAATGGGGAAGGAACACCACCCTCTCATGGGGCCTGGGGGTGGGGACGAGCTGCCCCTCATCTAGAAGCCGGTGCATGATGTCGTTGTGCAGGTATCCGACTTTCCTCAACTTTTTGATGTGCCCCTCCGTGACGGAGGAGGCCATCCACTTGCCTCCTGCTCCGGACATGGATGGGGAAGGTTGAGGCAAGATGTGCGGACTTGGGCGCTGGAGCTCGAGTGCGCGGAAATGGATAAGCAAAGGAGGAAGAAGGCGTAGGTAAAAAGGTGGGTCCTTATCCCCTTATATGGACGGACGAAACTATGCGTCCTCCACCAGCGTGGTAAAACTCGCTTATCTCCCAAGTTCCGTAATCAATGGCACAGTTGGGGTACCAATGCCCGTATTGATGAGAATCCCAGAATAAGGGGGCATGATCTCCGCTTTGATAAGACGTGCCAAGGAAACCGCCTCGCTAAACACGCTGGGGTGGGATAGTAAAAACGATTCCAATAAAGGCTTGGCCGTGGTGTGACGACACGCCGCAGAATACGTCAGCAGATTGAATTTGTGTAAAGATTATTCTCTCTACGGTGGTATGTGGAACTTATTTTGCAGAGCCGGACACTATCCTTGTGTTTAATATCTTCTATGGAGTATTCGGAGGAGGAACCCTCCTTGCAATGCCGAAGACAATATGCGCGCCAGACTCGTCGTCATTGAAGCCTGGTTCAGGGGCTACTGAGGGAGTCCTGGATTAGGGGGTGTCCGGATAGCCGAACTATCACCGTTGGCCGGACTCCCGGACTATGAAGATACAAGATTGAAGACTTCGTCCCGTGTCCGGATGGGACTTCCCTTGGCGTGGAAGGCAAGCTTGGCGATACGGATATGTAGATCTCCTACCATTGTAACCGACTCTGTGTAACCCTAACCCTCCCCGGTGTCTATATAAACTGGAGGGTTTTAGTCCGTAGGACGAACGACAATCAGACCATAGGCTGGCTTCTAGGGTTTAGCCTCTTTGATCTCGTGGTAGATCTACTCTTGTACTACCCATATCATCAATATTAATCAAGCAGGAGTAGGGTTTTACCTCCATCGAGAGGGCCGGAACCTGGGTAAAAACATCGTGTCCCTTGTCTCATGTTACCATCCGCCTAGATGCACAGTTCAGGACCCCCTACCCGAGATCCGCCGGTTTTGACACCGACAGGGACCTCCTGAGCATCTCGACTCAGGGGCTCTTACTGGACCCCGGGCCGCTCACCTCCTGGCCTTGACCACGGCATCGTGACCTGGCATACCAGCGACGGCTGAAGCCTGCCTTGGGGCCTGGACCTGTTAGCGCAGAGCGTCAAGTCCTCGCAAGGTTCGAAAGGAGGAACTAAGCTGAGACGGGACGAGCACCCCTCATCGCTTCATAATAAGGATCATATTAACAAGTGGAACTACAAGCACCTAACAAACCCCCGCGGGGTGTGTTTCTCGGTTCCTTGCAGGGAACAAAAGGAGCAGATCCTAAGGAGTGCTAACTACGCGTGCCACCGCAAAAGACGCCATCACCAATAGTGGGTCGTCAGCCACCGGCGCCAACCCCATACAGATCAATGGCGACGGCGGCCCGACGTGCCCACCCTGCTCCGGGAGCGACGCAAGATCGGGGGCTCGTTGTGACACCCCAAAAATTTCGCCTTGTTTTATTAAATTAAAATTTTGCCAGAAATTAAAACTTTGGATTTTTGAGCTCCATTTTGATTTTTTTAATCATTTCCTTCCCTGTTATGATGAGTTTTTCCCAAAGAGAAAACTTTTCAAATATGTTATTGGACTGGCTTAACCTCTCAACAAAAACCTTTCCTTTTATCAGTGTAACTAATTAAATAATTAAGTTGATTGATCTTTATTTTCTTGAAAATGGTTTTTCAAGGTTAAAATGGCCATATTTGAACTACAACCATTTGATAGATTCACCTAAAATTTCCACAAAAATTTGGAGATGTCATGTGATGTTTTTAAATCACTTTTATGCTAAATTATATTTCCTTCATGAAGTATTTTGAGCCCTGCAACCAATTTTTCTTCTCTGGTCCAGAGTGCATTTTGCACTACAACCTATTTAATTATTCATTTAAAACTTCTACCAAAATTAAGGGAGGTCAGTAGGAGCCTATTATTCCTCTTTGTGCAAAAACCTAATTATGTTATTTGAAAATATTGAGTGAATCAACCTCATTTCTATTCTGGACCAACTTGATAATTTGTGCAGCAACCATGTTTTTGCTTGCTCTTTAGCCCTTGATCATTTCTCCTACTTGTAGACCCCCATGTTAAACCCTTAAGTCCAGGAGCATGCACCATTTAGATCATTTTTGGTTCATGGAATAATGCTATTTATTTCCTGTCTAGAAATGTAGTTATGCAAAGCTTGCACTAGCAAGTTTCCCCTTTTGTCCAAATAACCACACCACTCTCTCTTTCATCCACAGAGACACTGATCTGGAGATTTTGGCCACTCCAAGAAATGCCTAAGTGCCCTTGGCATTTTGTCAAACACCTGATGTGCATGGCCAGTTTTGACATGATTTTGTCTTTGCATTATGACCTTGCACCTTGGATCATACCAGCTTGTCCACTGATCCCCTTGCAAGCCATAGCCTAGAACTGCTAATCCTCAGCTCCAACCAAGCCATCTAGCAGGCCAGGGCATTTCGCCGAACAGATGGTGGGCGTGCACTGGACGCGCCCAGAGCGCGCATATTGCACGATGCCGCGCCCGAGCCGACACGCTGGCCCCCCAGCTTTGGCCCACACGGCAGCACCTCGCCACACACTCCCCGCCTCGCAGCCTCGCGCCAAACCACCCTGGCACGCTACAGCGCCACCGCCAGGGCGTTCTTGGCGGCACTCCGGCGTCGGCAGTGCGCCTCTGCCACGGGCAGCGCCGCCCAAGCCTCGCCCGCTCGCCACCTGGCCCCTGGAGCAGTGCGAGCTCATCCACAAGGGTGTCGCCTAGCTCTCGTCGCCGCCACGTTCCCCTGCAGCTACAGAACGGCGGTTCGCCGGCCTCCCTTATCCACCGCCGCGGAACCGACCTCGTCGCACTATAAATGGACACCCCGAGCCCCTCTGAGCACGCACGCGATCTCAAGCTACCCCCATGGAACCCCCATAGCCCGCAATCGTCAGGGAAACGCCGTCTTCCTCATCTCCGGCAACTCCCGCCGCCACCACTGTCTCGTGCATTCCAGCGCCACCAAGGCTTCCCCCTCTCCGTTCTCTTCACCAAGAACTTCCTCATTCCCCTGTGAACCCAACCCCCTACTTAATTTTGATCGGGAGCCATCGCCGCCAACAAATCACTTCGCCACCGAAGCCTTCCTCCGCCGCGGAGCTCGCCGCCGGCGATTTACTCCTCCCCCAGCAACCCTACGACCACCGGGAGAACCGCCCCAGCCGTGCGGATCCATCCCTACCCTCGGGGGCCCGCAAGGAGCGGCCAAACGCCGGCGACGATCGCCGGAACCCCGCTCCGCTCGGGCAGAGGAGGGAGACGACGGGCGGCGACTCGTCAAACCTGACCAGTGGGCCCCTGGACCCACTGTCAGCGACCCCGCGCCGTCCACACTGGAGTAAGTGGAGGCGTCATACCCGTAATACGTCTTCTCTGCGCGAAAGCGTAATCTCTTCAAGACGTTTTCTTTTTCTGTTTTTTTTAAAAAACAGATTTTGACCAAATGTTTGACTGGCTCTAACTTTTTAAATATAAGTCCAAATAAGTTGATTCTTTTTCCTACCTTCCTTAAATTTGGTCTAGTTTATTTTAAGATTTATTTGAAAAATTTTCAAACAACTTTTTGGTTCTGTTTTTGAAATATGTGTTAATTCAAACATATTTTCAAATAGGATTGTTGGAGAAAGGAGAAACTTTCAAAAGTTTGGAGAGCACCCTGCCTTTTCCACACATTGAAGGCAAGCATTCTGAATCCCGGCATAATATTTTTGGAGTGATCGTTGATGCATTTATAACACCACCGCATTTCGAAGGACTTGTTATTTCATGTGATATGATCATATGCATGGGTGCATGTTACTGATTTCCATGCTGTTGGTAATGGACACACTTGTGATGATAATCACCCTCATGAGCTTTACATGCATACCGGCAGGAACCCGGGGAAAACCTCTGTCTTGGGTAGGTATGAGTTTATCGCCGGTCTCCGTCGGGACGGTTCTGTCTGGTATGGCATGGTAAGGTGATATGAGTGGTGACTCTGTTTGATGAAATATATTTGTTATACTAATCATGCAGGGAATACTTGAACCTCCTGAGTCGACCGCAGATCGAGTCTTGTTCCAGTAACCCCCATACTTGTTTCGTACTACCACTCGTCTCTACAGCAAGTAGAGTACGGTTCAGTAAGTTGTCAACCTCTTTCTAGCACACACCGTACAGAGAGGCCATGGTGGAAGATACTGGTTGTAACTGGTAGGCAGGCCACCTGGTCCGGGAGCATGGGTGTTTCCGATTGGGACCAAGAGGGGAGGCCACCCCTTAGAGCGCGCGATATAAATTTGATCCCATGCTACGCGAGGTTGTAGCCTCCCCACTTAGAGTTTGCTTAACAGGTGTCGTGGGTGATTCCAGACACGTGTGTGATAAGCTGGTGTGTGCAAGTTAGGTGTGTTTTCAACAAAAAGACCGTAGATGGAATTAGTCCCGATGGACTAAAGAAATCCGTTACTCGTGGGTAAAGAGTACACCCTCTGCAGAGAATAAACCTACTCGAATAGCCGTGTCCATGGTTAAGGATTTCAGTCTGGGATGGGTCAAGTATCGGTCTTAGTGTCGGTCTTCGGAGGTGAAATTATTAATCCAGAAATGGAATTACTACTTGTGACTAGTGATAACTATGATTATTATTATTTGACTAACCCATGATATTATTGCTATTATCGTGTATCTCTGGGATGGTTCTACCTCCGGGACATTCACTTTGATTATTTCTTTTAAAGCCCTTTATGTGGTGTCGCCCAGACGCCCGACTGTGGCATTTCTTTTAAAGCCCTTTATGTGGTGTCGCCCGGACGCCCGACTGTGGCATTTCTTTTAAAGCCCTTTATGTGGTGTCGCCCAGACGCCCGACTGTGGCATTTCTTTTAAAGCCCTTTATGTGGCGTCGCCCAGACGCCCGACTGTGGCATTTCTTTTAAAGCCCTTTATGTGGCGTCGCTCAGACGCCCGACCGTGGCATTTCTTTTAAAGCCCTTTATGTGGCGTCGCTCAGACGCCCGATTGTGGCATTACTTGTTATTTATTTCATAAGTTTCTTTTATACTATCATGTTATTGCAATTTCATAAATAACTTGCTTGCACGCATCCGAGGATTACTTATCCTTTGAGGCTGACGTCATGAGCATAAAAAAATATTTTTTTAGCACATCATTGTGATATTGTGCCTGTGTTCATAATGTTTGCGAGTACATTCAAAGTACTCACTGGCTTGTCCCTGGCTATTGTCTTGGCCAGATTTTTCTTGCTCGGAGAGGAGCGACGCGATGCCAGCCCCAGAAACCACTCAATGGAGATAGCAGCCTCGCGAAGATAGGAGTTAACCGGGTCAGCTGTTCCCGTGGGGAATGGAGTCCCATAGACACTGATGTTTCACAACCCGCTTCCGCCATCAACCTCTAGAAACCATTTGTTGTACTCACAGGCCAGATTGGTCTTGTACTACATATTTTGTATTTTGCTTGGATTTTCTGTATCAAGTTGGAGCCTCATCAGCTAACAGTAATCCTGGGGCTGATGAGCACGACGGTCTTTTCTGGAAAGTTATTACCCGGAAAACCGGTCGTGACAGGCTTGGTACCAGAGCCAGGCTGACCATTGGCAAATCCTATCTTAGCCAGGTCAATAAACTAGGCAAACCAACCCACCAGACCTTAACCAAACCCCAGCCAAGCTTCTCGTGCAAGATAGCCACACAGTGACCCAACACTTTTGGCAGTCGGTGCCCAACCTATCAACCTAACCTGTCACTCATGCACCAGTGACCGGCCCCTAAATAGTCTTTTCTCGCAAGCGTGCGAAGGAAGATTCCGTCCCCTTTTCCCTATAAAAAAGGGGCGCGCTAGCCCCGAACCAGCACACACAGTCGCTACCCCAAACCAAGCCACAATGCCTGGACCTATAGTGCACAACGAAACCACAGCAACCAACCTTGGAGGTTTTGTGACCATCCTCGCAAACCTCACCCGTCGTGCCTACGCGTTAGAGGAGCCACCAGAATATGTTGTGTATCAAGGACCCATGAGCGGTGAAGACCGTCAATTCTGGGCCACTGTGCACATTTACGGTAGGAGTCTAGCACCCGAACGCCCCTACCGGTTCACGGGAAGAACAACTTCCTTTGAGCCACAAGCCATCCAGCTAGCCGCTCGAGAGGCTATAGTTCATCTCAGGCACTTGTCGCCCAGAGTTAACTGTCGCTCGTTCCACTACTACCCCAGACGTGAAGGATATGGTAGACCACCCCAAGTCGCCAATGGAGACCACGAGAAGGACCCCGCATTGTTGCACCTAGTGCGCTATGTAAGTGCACTAGAGGCACTGTTCGACCAGATCACTATTGATCTAATAGCAGCTCGTGGAGAGCTGGTTCGTCGAGCCCCGGCGAGAGGAGAAAACGAGCCCAACACCGACAACCCAGTCGTGCTGTTTGGACAACCGATCGAGACCCCAAGATCTGCTCCAGCCATCGGCCAAGGTGCTGCGATAACCCCAGAGGTGCTTCGTCGCATTTTGGGAGCACACTCCAACGGGGTTGTGGCCAATAATCCCCGCGATGGTCATCATCACTACCCCGACCCTGCAGTTCCTCCGCCATCTTCGACTAATCCCGGCAGAGAGACACGTGGAGAAGCCTCGACATCCACCAGGCACGCCCGTTTAGACATAATCGAGGTAGACTAAGCCGTATGAGTAGCATCAAGTTTCAATGTATCCTCGCTTTGTAATCATGCGACCGCGTATATTAACGCAGCCTGTCTTTGTGCCTCTGTTTTAATAATAGCCTTGCATGTTTGGTCAACGCATAGCTGCATATTTTTCCGAGCACAACTACCAAAACTAGCCCGACGACAACCGCAGTAACACGTCTCTTTATGAGATATGTGTATCTCTGACACTGACCCGACCTTTGGAGCTAAGCTGGCAAATTTATTACCTTTCACCACGGTAAAATGATCCGGCTCCATTACTATATAAAGGCCACCTTGTGACCTTACCTAGCAACCCCCACCTTGTGCACCACACTCGCACTTTTTCCTGTCATGCCGAACCCCAGCATTCATCTGAGAACCCCAGATGCAACCCCAGGTAGCTTTGTCAAAATATTGTGGGATTTTACCCGCAATACCATGGGTTCTACCCAGCCACCCCAGTACGAGCTGTTCAAATCGAGGATCACCCCATCCACCTCGGAATATTGGGCAGCAGTACACATTCCTCCTGTAGACCCCAACCAAGATCCAATAGAAGTTTCCTTCGTAGGGAAATCTATGCCAACCCCACACTTGGCCATAGAAGCTGCTGCGAAAGAAGCGATTGCTCGTCTTCGATCCGCAGTACCCTATGCCCGCGAACGAGGATATTATTACTTTCCGAGCCGTGCAGCACCCGGAGAAGTAACATATTTTCCCGGTGGGCGTATTGAGAGAGACCCAGTTCTGGCCAACCTTATCCAGTACATCATTGCTCAAGAGCATTTAAACCAGCGAGTGATGGATTATCTCCAGAGCCTCGCAGATTTAAATCCTCAGGTTGCCATCGGAAGACCACTGAGACCCAACACGGAAAGACGCATACATCGACTGGTCAATCCACTGCCTCCGATTGAAGAGGAATGTATTCCTTTACCAGAGACATTTTATCAGGACCCCGTCCAGTTACCGTTTTCATTTTAGACGTCACTATTGTATTTGTTCCTTGCAGCATTTATTTATGTATGTGACTTATGCGTGATACCCTGAGTTTGTACGACGAGTCAATTATTTGGCTTCTGCTCATGTGTGTAGTTTTGTTGTGGTTTACGCTCCTTTAAAGTAACTGTTTTCCCCTCGCGAAACCCTGGAGTGAGATTTTCTTTTCCCTGAATTGCTACACCTGCCACTTCACGGCGTGGATTATTTGATTCCACTCAGCACTACGAGCAGACTCACAACCATAATCATTCGGACACATACACTGTTTGCAAAACTTTGCAATGGTGTTACATCAAGCTAATCACCCCCTAACAACAGTTAGCACCCGGCCCACTCCATCTACTCCTCATGATCACCACCACCGCGGAGAGCCAACACCCGAGCCACAGCATCGCGATACTCGTCGAAGATCATCGCGCACAGGAGCACAGAGAGCCCCAGCAGCGTCGCCAGCCCTCCGCATATCAGGAGCACGAACCAGTCCGGCATCGCCTCTGCCATTAGATCCTCGACCGAGCTTCTGTAAGCAGTAACGGAGAAAGAAGGAGGAGGAGAAGTGAGGCCAGGTGTGAGGAAGAAGAGAGAGGCACCCCGGCCGTTTTTATAGCTCGAGCTCGGTGTACGGTGGGCGAAGTCCACCAACGCCGCTCGTCGCCGATCGCCGATGTTCGGAGTCGAATCCGCGAGCAGTGCCGACAGCACGCTGGCCCGCGAGGTGAGTGCACGCTGCACCGGCAGCTAGCACGCCGCGCACTACCACGGTACGGCCTAGATGCCCTACACACTAGGCGTCACCGGTGGAGAAAGCGCGCGGGAGAGAGGAAGAAGAAAGGGCCAGAGGGAGAAGGAGAGGAGACTGACAGTGGACCCCGGGTCCACCTGTCGGCCAGAGAGAGCACTGTGCTCTCGGGTACGACCAGCGTATATCTAAATTTAGGAGTTATCCTAAATTTATATCCAGCGTAGAAATCACCCGTTTTTGTCCCGAACCGTGGACTTTTCCACGCGGCACCAGTTTTCACACTATGGTTTTTCACCACTTATTGCCCTCTCACTGTAGCCACATCGTCATTGCGTAATTATTTTCTTAACACCACTTTTAGCAAATCTCGAGGACGAGATTTTTCTTTAGGGGGATAGTATTGTGACACCCCAAAAATTTGGCCTTGTTTTATTAAATTAAAATTTTGCCAGAAATTAAAACTTTGGATTTTTGAGCTCCACTTTGATTTTTTTAATCATTTCCTTCCCTGTTATGATGAGTTTTTCCCAAAGAGAAAACTTTTCAAATATGTTATTGGACTGGCTTAACCTCTCAACAAAAACCTTTCCTTTTATCAGTGTAACTAATTAAATAATTAAGTTGATTGATCTTTATTTTCTTGAAAATGGTTTTTCAAGGTTAAAATGGCCATATTTGAACTACAACCATTTGATAGATTCACCTAAAATTTCCACAAAAATTTGGAGATGTCATGTGATGTTTTTAAATAACTTTTATGCTAAATTATATTTCCTTCATGAAGTATTTTGAGCCCTGCAACCAATTTTTCTTCTCTGGTCCAGAGTGCATTTTTCACTACAACCTATTTAATTATTCATTTAAAACTTCTACCAAAATTAAGGGAGGTCAGTAGGAGCCTATTATTCCTCTTTGTGCAAAAACCTAATTATGTTCTTTGAAAATATTGAGTGAATCAACCTCATTTCCATTCTGGACCAACTTGATAATTTGTGCAGCAACCATGTTTTTGCTTGCTCTTTAGCCCTTGATCATTTCTCCTACTTGTAGACCCCCATGTTAAACCCCTAAGTCCAGGAGCATGCACCATTTATATCATTTTTGGTTCATGGAATAATGCTATTTATTTCCTGTCCAGAAATGTAGTTTTGCAAAGCTTGCACTAGCAAGTTTCCCCTTTTGTCCAAATAACCACACCACTCTCTCTTTCATCCACAGAGACACTGATCTGGAGATTTTGGCCACTCCAAGAAATGCCTAAGTGCCCTTGGCATTTTGTCAAACACCTGATGTGCATGGCCAGTTTTGACATGATTTTGTCTTTGCATTATGACCTTGCACCTTGGATCATACCAGCTTGTCCACTGATCCCCTTGCAAGCCATAGCCTAGAACTGCTAATCCTCAGCTCCAACCAAGCCATCTAGCAGGCCAGGGCATTTCGCCGAACAAATGGTGGGCGTGCACTGGACGCGCCCAGAGCGCGCATATTGCACGATGCCGCGCCCGAGCCGACACGCTGGCCCCCCAGCTTTGGCCCACACGGCAGCACCTCGCCACACACTCCCCGCCTCGCAACATCGCGCCAAACCACCCTGGCACGCTACAGCGCCGCCGCCAGGGCGTTCTTGGCGGCACTCTGGCGTCGGCAGTGCGCCTCTGCCACGGGCAGCGCCGCCCAAGCCTCGCCCGCTCGCCACCTGGCCCCTGGAGCAGTGCGAGCTCATCCACAAGGGTGTCGCCTAGCTCTCGTCGCCGCCACGTTCCCCTGCAGCTACAGAACGGCGGTTCGCCGGCCGCCCTTATCCACCGCCGTGGAACCGACCTCGTCGCACTATAAATGGACACCCCGAGCCCCTCTGAGCACGCACGCGATCTCAAGCTACCCCCATGGAACCCCCATAGCCCGCAATCGTCAGGGAAACGCCGTCTTCCTCATCTCCGGCAACTCCCGCCGCCGCCACAGTCTCGTGCATTCCGGCGCCACCAGGGCTTCCCCCTCTCCGTTCTCTTCACCAAGAACTTCCTCATTCCCCTGTGAACCCAACCCCCTACTTAATTTTGATCGGGAGCCATCGCCGCCAACAAATCACTTCGCCACCGAAGCCTTCCTCCGCCGCGGAGCTCGCCGCCGGCGATTTACTCCTCCCCCAGCAACCCTACGACCACCAGGAGAACCGCCCCAGCCGTGCGGATCCATCCCTACCCTTGGGGGCCCGCAAGGAGCGGCCAAACGCCGGCGACGATCGCCGGAACCCCGCTCCGCTCGGGCAGAGGAGGGAGACGACGCGCGGCGACTGGTCAAACCTAACCAGTGGGCCCCTGGACCCACTGTCAGCGACCCCGCGCCGTCCACGCTGGAGTAAGTGGAGGCGTCATACCCGTAATACGTCTTCTCTGCGCGAAAGCGTAATCTCTTCAAAACGTTTTCTTTTTCTGTTTTTTTTAAAACAGATTTTGACCAAATGTTTGACTGGCTCTAACTTTTTAAATATAAGTCCAAATAAGTTGATTCTTTTTCCTACCTTCCTTAAATTTGGTCTAGTTTATTTTAAGATTTATTTGAAAATTTTTCAAACAACTTTTTGGTTCTGTTTTTGAAATATGTGTTAATTCAAACATATTTTCAAATAGGATTGTTGGAGAAAGGAGAAACTTTCAAAAGTTTGGAGAGCACCCTGCCTTTTCCACACATTGAAGGCAAGCATTCTGAATCCCGGCATAATATTTTTGGAGTGATCGTTGATGCATTTATAACACCACCGCATTTCGAAGGACTTGTTATTTCATGTGATATGATCATATGCATGGGTGCATGTTACTGATTTCCATGCTGTTGGTAATGGACACACTTGTGATGATAATCACCCTCATGAGCTTTACATGCATACCGGCAGGAACCCGGGGAAAACCTCTGTCTTGGGTAGGTATGAGTTTATCGCCGGTCTCCGTCGGGACGGTTCTGTCTGGTATGGCATGGTAAGGTGATATGAGTGGTGACTCTGTTTGATGAAATATATTTGTTATACTAATCATGCAGGGAATACTTGAACCTCCTGAGTCGACCGCAGATCGAGTCTTGTTCCAGTAACCCCCATACTTGTTTCGTACTACCACTCGTCTCTACAGCAAGTAGAGTACGGTTCAGTAAGTTGTCAACCTCTTTCTAGCACACACCGTACAGAGAGGCCATGGTGGAAGATACTGGTTGTAACTGGTAGGCAGGCCACCTGGTCCGGGAGCATGGGTGTTTCCGGTTGGGACCGAGAGGGGAGGCCACCCCTTAGAGCGCGCGATATAAATTTGATCCCATGCTACGCGAGGTTGTAGCCTCCCCACTTAGAGTTTGCTTAACAGGTGTCGTGGGTGATTCCAGACACGTGTGTGATAAGCTGGTGTGTGCAAGTTAGGTGTGTTTTCAACAAAAAGACCGTAGATGGAATTAGTCCCGATGGACTAAAGAAATCTGTTACTCGTGGGTAAAGAGTACACCCTCTGCAGAGAATAAACCTATTCGAATAGCCGTGTCCATGGTTAAGGATTTCAGTCTGGGATGGGTCAAGTATCGGTCTTAGTGTCGGTCTTCGGAGGTGAAATTATTAATCCAGAAATGGAATTACTACTTGTGACTAGTGATAACTATGATTATTATTATTTAACTAACCCATGATATTATTGCTATTATCGTGTATCTCTGGGATGGTTCTACCTCCGGGACATTCACTTTGATTATTTCTTTTAAAGCCCTTTATGTGGTGTCGCCCAGACGCCCGACTGTGGCATTTCTTTTAAAGCCCTTTATGTGGTGTCGCCCGGACGCCCGACTGTGGCATTTCTTTTAAAGCCCTTTATGTGGTGTCGCCCAGACGCCCGACTGTGGCATTTCTTTTGAAGCCCTTTATGTGGCGTCGCCCAGATGCCCGACTGTGGCATTTCTTTTAAAGCCCTTTATGTGGCGTCGCTCAGACGCCCGACTGTGGCATTTCTTTTAAAGCCCTTTATGTGGCGTCGCTCAGACGCCCGATTGTGGCATTACTTGTTATTTATTTCATAAATTTCTTTTATACTATCATGTTATTGCAATTTCATAAATAACTTGCTTGCACGCATTCGAGGATTACTTATCCTTTGAGGCTGACGTCATGAGCATAAAAAAATATTTTTTTAGCACATCATTGTGATATTGTGCTTGTGTTCATAATGTTTGCGAGTACATTCAAAGTACTCACTGGCTTGTCCCTGGCTATTGTCTTGGCCAGATTTTTCTTGCTCGGAGAGGAGCGACGCGATGCCAGCCCCAGAAACCACTCAATGGAGATAGCAGCCTCGCGAAGATAGGAGTTAACCGGGTCAGCTGTTCCCATGGGGAATGGAGTCCCATAGACACTGATGTTTCACAACCCGCTTCCGCCATCAACCTCTAGAAACCATTTGTTGTACTCACAGGCCAGATTGGTCTTGTACTACATATTTTGTATTTTGCTTGGATTTTTGTATCAAGTTGGAGCCTCATCAGCTAACAGTAATCCTGGGGCTGATGAGCACGACGGTCTTTTCTGGAAAGTTATTACCCGGAAAACCGGTCGTGAGTATAGCGCCAGCATCTTCAGGGCCCTCGATCTGGGCGTATAGAGGCAGTGGGAATCCCTGCGGCGTCCGTTCGAACCATGGCCTCTACACCTCCTTCCAAGCACCTCCTTCCCCGTGGCAAGAGACGAGCCGTTTCTTCGGAGGAAGTAGGACAGGACCCTCCCGGGGGGCCTTCCCCTTCTCTTCGGCAGAAAACCGATGGATCGGTGCCATTGGCGAAGGGAGGAGCAAGGACGAAGAGGAAGACGAAGAGTAGCGGGGAGAGATGGACTGGAAGGGCTCGCGCCGTTCCATACATATAGCCAAGGGAGGCCAACCGTCGTCCTCCATGATTGCAGGTAATCATGACCCGTTTTGCATGCGGGACTTGTCAAGTCGTGCAGTTGCCGAGGCGTCGTGGGGGAGCCAGGACGCCCACGCCCAATCAACTGCCACGCGGCGCCCAAGGCCGCAGGCTCTTGGGGCCCGTGGCGCTTCGCACTTGCCTCTTCCTTCTCTGCTAATCCAAGTCCGAGCGCGCCTTGGGCCCGGGGGCTACTGTCGGTGTTCTAGGAATGGGGGTACCCAGACTTGCCTGCCTGCGGCCTGCGGCGTGGCTCAAGGAGTGGCCCAGTGCGGCCCATCTTCGTCAACACATGCTCAAGACCCTCGCGAGGGGCCAAGCCTCGCGGGGAAGGATGACAGGAGGCTTCCTCAGGCACGGCCTCGCCAGGCTGGCTCGCGAGGAGGCGGAGAGATCAAGGCGGGGTACCTCACGAGGTGCCCGTGACGCAAGCCATGACGACCAAGGCCAGGCGGGCGCCGGCCTGCGCAGAGTCCTTGTTTCCTCTTTGGTGCAAAGGGGGCAAACGCAGGCAAGGGTATCAAGCAAAGGCAACCATTTCGGTGCAACAAGACCAAGACCAGTAGGACGGCAGAACGGAGGTCATCGTGGGCCCAAGCTAGCGTCATCGTCAGGGTCTTTGGCAGGTGAGGACCAACTTTAGTTAGGATAAGTGTACTAGATGTTCCCCTTCAAAATGGCCAATTGTTGGCGCCCTTCCCGCTCAATATTTGGGAAGAGGCCCGGGGCCATCGCCTATAAATAGGACTAGCCACCACAGTGGGAAGGTATCTAGAGATCGGATAGGCATCTCGAATTGAACCCTCCGAAGGGACAACACCACCATAAGAATAGACCCTCGCGAGGCTGTTCTTCCCTTGTATTGTTCATCATCAGCCCCAGAGGAAATCCACCACACCACACACTGGATTAGGGTATTACACCACAATGGTGGCCTGAACCAGTATAAATCTCGTGTCCTTTGTGTTGTTCTTCGTGTAGTTTAGATCCTAGCGAGGCGGTGAGACACGAGTAGGCTGGGGGTGTGATCTCCGCGTGCACCCTAGTGTTCGAACCTCAAGGGTCTGCCGGAACCCGAAATCCGACATTTGGCGTGCCAGGTAGGGGTGCACCGGAATCCTCCTTCCGTCGCCTCATGTTTCCACCGCCCATCCCATCCATGTCAGACGCACGTCGTGCCCGCGCTGAGCGCAAGGCCGCTCTCGCCCCTCGCGTCGCCCAGATGGCCCCCGTTGGCGGGCGCCCCCGTCGTTCCCCGTCACCTGCCGTCAACGCCACCACCGGCCTGGCGGGGAACGAACAGCCGGCGTCGTCCCTGCATCCATCGGTGCAGCGAGAAGGCCGCACCGCCACCCCGTCGCTGACCCCAGCTGGTTCTTTGTCCCACGCCCGTCGCACTCCTGAGGACGCGCACCGCCACCGCATCGCTGACCCCAGCTGGTTCTTTGTTCTTCGTGTAGTTTAGATCCTAGCGAGGCGGTGAGACACGAGTAGGCTAGGGGTGTGATCTCCGCGTGCACCCCAGTGTTCGAACCTCAAGGGTCTGCCAGAACCCGAAATTCAACAACTGTCTCATCATAAGTGATTGACGAGGGATACAAAAGAGCATTAGTTTGATGTACGAACATGGTTAATAGACATATGTAGTATATATCAAAAAAATAGGAAGGCATGTCATTATGAAAGGTATAATGTGTAAAGTAAGCAGATGCAATTTAACCAAATTGGAAGCAATACAAGCTAGACACCATATGCAACATGCAACCACATTTGACAGCGTGAAGTTAAAGCAAGCACCTGGGATGGTTGTGTGTGGCAATTGAGATCATCAACTGCAGAGCTATGTTTACTGTCTCCAACTGCTGACACTTCACCCATTAGAGCGCTCAAACGCTTAGTGCTTATCTTCGAATTACACTGGAGCGGCTTCTGTCTTTTCTTTTCTGCATTCATCAACACTGCGTCAGAGTCTGAAATACCCATGCATAAAAAAACAATAGTGTGAGTATGGGTGAAGTGTGTGCACAATTAGTACAGTGTAAAGGTAGCAGATAGCAGGTCGGTGAGAATTAAATGACGGGAGACATATGATAGCTCTACAACATGCATGGCACACTAAATTACTACAGGATTCTATGAAAATAACATTCGACTAAAAGCAAATGGGTCAGTCCATTTTTCTGTACTGTCTGATGTACAAAGAACGGGCATATCGCCTTCATCTACCTCCAGCCAGTCAGTGTTGATGATCTTCCTTGAAACGCCAGTGACCATCGGTCCAGTATTCCTCCCCTACCTGCGCCCTCCCCTCGACCTCGCCGCGCCGCCATGCTTGGCACCGCCCCCCGGCCATCCATTCAAGCCCCTCCGACCTCCAGATCAGGCGCAAGCAGCTCCTACGCCCCACACCCCTATGATAGACACCGATGCACCGCTTCCCCGGGGAACAGGCGTACTAGGTGCTTCACGTGCCTAAGAGGGTGCTGCTTCTTTTAATTGCGATTCAACTAACCCTGAATTGAAATCTAGGCGGGCTACTGACCTCTAGCAAAGGTGAAATAGTAAAAGGGAGGAAACCTTGTGCATTTAGTATCACGAAGAAGATGCGGTAAGAAGCGCTCAACTAGTTTTTTTCATGGTATGAATATGGTTTGAGCGGAGACGTAAGATTTGCACGAATAAGGGAAGAGGAGACCTCATTCTGCTGGCAGTGCTGTGTCCTCCTTCTGTTTTTCCGACGATCTTCTTGTTGCTCACCGGAAACTAGAAGTTGTGTTGGGTTCTACAGTAGGGTGCGTCGACTGCAAATTAAAAATTCCTACGCGCAGAACAACCAAGAACATGCTACGGGAGATCGATCACGGATCATTACCACTAGACGCACAGTGCCGTGCAGCGGAAGAAGAGTTGGGGCAGCGCGTCCGTGTGGATCGTCTTCTTCTTGTCTGATCTCCCTCGAACAGCCGGTCGTCTGATCCCATGTACAAGTTCGCCGGAGCGGCGCAAGTGCACCGCCTCTAACGGTATCCGCGCGTGTAGGAGCAACACCGTGCGGCGGACTGCTAGGTCCGATCACACAGTCGGCAGTGAGTGGAGGTGGCTATTCGCAACACATGCAAACCCTAGTCACAGCGCCGAAGCGAACAACCGCATGAGTGTGCCGCACCTCCACTTTATATAGGCGTCCGTTGCAGGCTCAACACTTGGGCCTCGCACGGACCCTAAAGCCCAAAGTCTACTCGGTCATGTTCCTAGTCCAGTTCGGATCACATCTGACTAGTGTCCTACGAACCGACCTCATAGGTTCCTTCCCTTAAGCGCGTGGCCCCTTAGGTTCAAGTCAGCTTGATCATAGTTCGGATCACCTCTGACCTGCATGGTTGGTAGCGGCCTCTAGCAAGGTGTGCCGACCACCAAACAGACTATGAAGCTGGTTAGGCGAACCTGTATAACGTGTCACACTTCTGCTCCCTTTGCCTCATGATATATGTTGTCTGGCTCAAGGCGAGACTGTCATCCTTGTGCTAGCCCGACCTCTTTCTCGTTCCAGTGATACCGACCACTATATGGATTATCTCATAATCCTTGTCGCATGGCCATGCTTATCCTGGTTGGATCACACGAGGGGCCCAGAGTATATCTCTCCTGATCGGAGGGGCAAATCCCATCTTGCTCGACCATGTCTCGCAGCATGGGACTGGACAAACCCGAAACCTACCTTTGTAACTACCCAGTTATGGAGTAGCGTTTGGTCGGACCAAAGCAAGTCTGTCACCATCCCGAGTACATGCGTCAGCTCAGGTCTTAGGACATAGAATGTACGTTGTACTAGAGACTCACAGATGACATATCGCTACGTCTCATAGTTGGGTCTGTCCGACTTGGACCTTATCTCGACTCGGATCCGACTACGTCAAATCCGACCAGACCTTTCCAAGTCCATATTATCCGGTTAGCATCGAATGCTCCATGGCTAGTGAGACCAAGCCATCGACCGTGTCATATGCTAGTCTAGTCGGCTGCGCGTCCACACAGCCCTTTCGACTAGGGACCTTTTAGGACAGTCATCATACAATGCATAGTCCCACAAACAAGTCACGTACTTGTTGATATACATCATTGATAATGTCCAAGGACTATCTTTATTCATAAACACATAGGAAATACCATCATACATGATTGCCTCTAGGGCATATCTCCAACAAGTTGTGGAGGACGGTGCAGCCTTGGACGAACCCATGGCCAAGTTGTTGAGTGTGATGCGGTGGCCGTCTGTCGGCGGCGGGGAAGCATATCTGAGGCGGCGAACGACAACGTAGCGGGAACAGCTCCAGTGCGGTGGACAGTTGTGACAGTGGAGCCGCAGCAGTGAGGCGCAGGACGGCGTGGTCGGAGTGGTTCTGGTACGGCGCACGTCGGCGTCGGCGTTGTGGAGGCAGCTTTTCCTTGGCTTCAGCTGCTAAGTCCTTGAGGGCATTGCGGTTGCGGTTGCATTGGACGACGACGTTGGGGTACCGGCTCCGGCGTGATGGAGGAGGGTGGCGGTGGATTGGCTGCTATGGGGTGGAGGACGGAGGAGGCTGGGGTTTTGCGGCTGGTGGACAGGGCGTTTTCGCGCCCACGGAGTATGAATGGGGAAATGGAGGGAGGCGGGGAACTAAGGGGGAACAATGTTTTGGTTTGAGACGCGCTTGTTTGAAATTTGGGGAAACTTACAAACTTTGCCCCCATCTAAAATTTCGGACATATTGCGGGTTGGGGGTAGGACAGTCATGCCAGGTGTCCCAAATGTGGGCGTGATAGATTTCGAATGAGCGCATGGGTGTTTAGACGCCCACGACGTATGAATGCTTCTCGGAGGCGGTTGAGACTGGCGTCTTGGTGAAGTTACAAACCTACCCCGGTTTAGACCATTGTACATCGGGCCGATAGGCTACACGGGCTAGATTCAGGACAGTAATTTCCTACCACCAAACATTTGTCTCGTGCGGTTTCGAGTGACCATAGGCCTATTTGGTGCTTCGTTCAATATTTGGGAGCAGAAACATTAACGTTTTCGGTTCTCTTGAATTGAACTTTCAGGATTTGTCAAACTTCACAAATCTTTACTCTTGAAAACCCTAAAGCTACGATTATTTTGGAATGGAGGGGGTACATTTGAATATACATTGTACACGAGTATATATTAAAAAATATGCAACTTACCTCAGTTCATGCATGGTTCCAGATATAATCGCCTTGGTTGCAAAAAATAAAAAGTTAGATATGCGTATGAATATATATAGCATGTTCAAACTCACAACAAAGATTGATGCCCCCTTTTACATCTGATTTACAAATGCCATTATCTCGGGTTCAAATAGATGAATGCACTTCCTATGAATTCGAATCTTCAAAACCCCCTTTATGTTGAATTCGACATGTATTCTATTTCGTAGCTAGCAATTTGGAATGTATCCATGCAAGTGATAAATGTATAAAGTGCTTCACACTAACAACATGGAGTGCACTAATTAATGTTTATATATGAATTGCAAACACATCCATTGCTTGTATTTCAAACCGCTCTCACTCTATGGATCGATGATATGAAATAAACACATGCACATGCTAGAATTCAATAGAGTATGGGCGTCTGATAGACCGATTTTTGTCCATATGCAATTTGCAAAATTCGTGATCTCATCCAAAAATAATAATGCCATTTATATTTTAATTTAATGTGTAGAACTTCCTTTTACACGTAGATGCACTATGCCTCGCCCCGTTCTCACAAATGCGTTATATCTCTCTCTAAATAACGCATAAGTGCACACACTTTATATGCATCGGCATTTCTCTTTCACACATTCTCACAATCTCTCTCAGGGTGTCGAGGTGTCTCACGCACATGCTCTTTCTGTTTCTCTCTCTCTCTTTCTGACTACTATGTACCACTCTTTTCACTAATCTCGGTTGGAAAACACTATTTCTCTCGCATGCATATATACACACGCATGATCTCTACTAGCCTCTATACGCACATATATGTGCCTACGTGTCTCCCGCACGCACATTATCTTTAGGCCTCTCTCGCACACCCCCCCCCCCGACACACCTCTCTCTTAGTAGTTGGCAGATATGATTTCATCATATCATTCGGTAGGATATCCCTGGCTGTTAGGCTGGATGGTAATACAAGGCAAAGTTTTACCCTAGTTCGGATCGGACCCTTGTAGTTGAAGAAAGAGCCTACTCCTGGTACTGTATATTAGTGATAGGGGTGTGTACAAAGTACATGTGAATACCAGGCATTGTGCGTGTGTGTATACTATCGACGAACTAGCCCCCAAGCTTGTATAACATACTAAGGTCCTAGGGTTACAAATCATATATAGTCGTCTTATCACTAGTGGGGATAGAGTCCTCCGCGACTCTGGTAGCTTCGTGTTGTACGCTGAGTCCTCCACATGGGTCTTCGTATAACACGTCTTGGTCCAACCTATATGTGGCGCAGGATGGAACCAACCAATGAGTCTTCATGTTGACCCACCACAATTAGAAATGATGTGCCCACCACACCACACACGCAATCAGCCACTAAGAAAATAAGCATATACAATAGTACAACGATATCTAGCTCACGATACGTCTCCATATTTTGTTGATGACATTGACGGACTTTGCATTTAACGCATGCTCTGTATTTTGTTGACGACACTTACGGTCATTGTATTTGAAGCAAAAGCACGATATGGTCACTGGACTTCAGAATAAGCTCATCACGGTCACCACATACATTTTGTCGTGCTAACCAACATGTGGTTGGATGGTTAGGAGGACAGTCATTTCTTGAGCCCACCAAGGTTAAAGTCCCGGTGCTCGCATGTATCTTGTGTTAATTTCAGTATTTTCCGGTGATGCACGTTCAGTGGGAGGAGACGTTCCACTCGACTACGAGGCACCTATGGTGACTTCCTAAAATCTCAAGATCATGTATGCTGGCCCACTCTCTCGAAGGTGCTCATAGGGGTAGGGTTCGCGTGTGTGCGCTTATAGCGGTGAGTGCTTGCGCGTATATATGAGCCCTTGCGTCTGTACCATGTTAAACAAATACATGTCATGATTATACGGTCACTGGTTCACCCGTACAACTCTGTATTTTGTTGATGACACAATCAATTGACCAGTCAAACGTTCCACGCGGCGCAGCTAGTGTTGCACCATCGGGGCGCGTAACTGTGGGGCCCACCTGTCAGCCCATATATGAAAGAAAGAAATGGTAGTTTGAGTCTGTACTATGTTAATAAAATAGGAGTACATTTTAGGGTGATCATGCATACGGTCACTGGCTCACCATACAGCTCCGTAATTTGTTGATAACACAATCAATTGACCAGTCAAACGGTCCACATTCAGCAGCGCACATTACCATAGGGCCCACCCGTCAGCGTGTATATGAAGGACAAAAATGGTAATAAATTAGTGGTCAGTGGGTATTCGAAGTCGTGAGACCTCTGGTTGGCAGTCACCGGCAGTTGGAGGGGGGGCGTTCATTGGGCGGTGGGGTGGGGATCGCCAGAGAAAAAGCTTGGCGT